>NC_092149.1:18357836-18430336 GCF_045791955.1 Oncorhynchus clarkii lewisi | reverse complement strand
CTCTCTCCTCTGTTTCTCTCTCTCTCCTCTGTTTCTCTCTCTGTTTCTCTCTCTGTTTCTCTCTCTGTTTCTCTCTCTCTCTCTGTTTCTCTCTCTGTTTCTCTCTCTCTCTCTGTTTCTCTCTCTCTCTCTCTGTTTCTCTCTCTGTTTCTCTCTCTGTTTCTCTCTCTCTGTTTCCCTCTCTCTCTCTGTTTCTGTTTCTCTCTCTGTTTCTCTCTCTGTGTCTCTCCCGCTCTGTCTCTCCCGCTCTGTCTCTCCCGCTCTGTTTCTCTCCCGCTCTGTTTCTCTCTCCCGCTCTTTTTCTCTCTCCCTCTCTGTTTCTCTCTCGCTCTCTGTTTCTCCCTCTCTGTTTCTCCCTCTCTGTTTCTCCCTCTCTCTTTTGCAGTTGCTCTAGCTTACCTTCCACATCTCTCTTGCACAGGGCTTGCTGAACTCTGCATTTTCCCGTGCTGTACTGCACTTCCCAAATGAGATATTTCCCCCATTGGCATTCCCTTTTATATACCTCCATCTCTCTATGCTTTCATCCACCTCTCCTATACTCCCTCGCTTCAAACCAACCTCCCCTCTTTTCCTCTCCTGCTTTCTCCATTTCCATTTCTCTCTCTGATTCTCTCTCTGTTTCTCTCTCTGTTTCTCTCTCTGTTTCTCTCTCCATTTCTCCCCCTGTGTAGCCCTCTTGTCTTTTCCCTGTCTATGTTATTGTTTTATTTTGGACCTCTCGCTCTCTGTTTCTCTCGCTCTCTGATTCTCTTTCTCTCTGATTCTCTTTCTCTCTGTTTCTCTCTCTCTCTGTTTCTCTCTCTCTGTTTCTCTCTCTCTGTTTCTCTGTCTCTCTCTGTTTCTCTCTCCCTCTCTGTTTCTCTCTCCCTCTCTGTTTCTCTCTCCCTCTCTGTTTCTCTCCCCTCTCTGTTTCTCTCCCCTCTCTGTTTCTCTCTACCTCTCTGTTTCTCTCTCTGTTTCTCTCTCTCTGTTTCTCTCTGTTTCTCTCTCTGTTTCTCTCTCTCTCTCTCTGTTTCTCTCTCTGTCTCTCTCTCTCTCTCTCTCTCTGTTTCTCTCTCTCTCTCTCTCTCTCCCTCTCTGTTTCTCTCTCTCGCTCTCTCTGTTTTTCTCTCTCTCTCTCTCTGTTTCTCTCTCTCTCTCTGTTTCTCTCTCTCTCTCTGTTTCTCTCTCTCTCTCTGTTTCTCTCTCCCTCTCTGTTTCTCTCTCTGTTTCTCTTTCTCTCTGTTTCTCTTTCTCTCTCTGTTTCTCTCTCTCTCCTCTGTTTCTCTCTCTCTCCTCTGTTTCTCTCTCTGTTTCTCTCTCTGTTTCTCTCTCTGTTTCTCTCTCTCTCTCTGTTTCTCTCTCTGTTTCTCTCTCTCTCTCTGTTTCTCTCTCTCTGTTTCTCTCTCTCTCTCTCTGTTTCTCTCTCTGTTTATCTCTCTGTTTCTCTCTCTCTGTTTCCCTCTCTCTCTCTGTTTCTGTTTCTCTCTCTGTTTCTCTCTCTCTGTGTCTCTCCCGCTCTGTTTCTCTCCCGCTCTGTTTCTCTCTCCCGCTCTTTTTCTCTCTCTCTCTCTGTTTCTCTCTCTCTCTCTTTCTCTCTCTCTCTCTGTTTCTCTCTCTCTCTCTGTTTCTCTCTCTCTTTCTGTTTCTCTCTCTCTCTCTGTTTCTCTCTCTCTCTCTGTTTCTCTCTCTCTCTCTGTTTCTCTCTCTGTGTTTCTCTCTCTCTCTGTGTTTCTCTCTCTGTTTCTCTCTGATGCTCTCTCTGTTTCTCTCTCCCTCTCTGTTTCTCTCTCCCTCTCTGTTTCTCTCTTTCTCCCTCTCTGTTTCTCTCTCTCTCCCTCTCTGTTTCTCTCTCTCGCTCTCTCTGTTTTTCTCTCTCTCTCTCTCTGTTTCTCTCTCTCTCTCTCTCTGTTTCTCTCTCTCTCTCTGTTTCTCTCTCTCTCTGTTTCTCTCTCCCTCTCTGTTTCTCTCTCTGTTTCTCTTTCTCTCTGTTTCTCTTTCTCTCTCTGTTTCTCTCTCTCTCCTCTGTTTCTCTCTCTCTCCTCTCTCTCTCTCTCTGTTTCTCTCTCTGTTTCTCTTTCTCTCTGTTTCTCTTTCTCTCTCTGTTTCTCTCTCTCTCCTCTGTTTCTCTCTCTCTCCTCTGTTTCTCTCTCTGTTTCTCTCTCTGTTTCTCTCTCTGTTTTCTCTCTCTCTCTGTTTCTCTCTCTGTTTCTCTCTCTCTCTCTGTTTCTCTCTCTCTGTTTCTCTCTCTCTGTTTCTCTCTCTCTCTCTCTGTTTCTCTCTCTCTGTTTCTCTCTCTGTTAATCTCTCTGTTTCTCTCTCTCTGTTTCCCTCTCTCTCTCTGTTTCTGTTTCTCTCTCTGTTTCTCTCTCTCTGTGTCTCTCCCGCTCTGTGTCTCTCCCGCTCTGTTTCTCTCCCGCTCTGTTTCTCTCTCCCGCTCTTTTTCTCTCTCTCTCTCTGTTTCTCTCTCTCTCTCTTTCTCTCTCTCTCTCTCTGTTTCTCTCTCTCTCTCTGTTTCTCTCTCTCTTTCTGTTTATCTCTCTCTTTCTGTTTCTCTCTCTCTCTCTGTTTCTCTCTCTCTCTCTGTTTCTCTCTCTCTCTCTGTTTCTCTCTCTCTCTGTGTTTCTCTCTCTGTTTCTCTCTGATGCTCTCTCTGTTTCTCTCTCCCTCTCTGTTTCTCTCTCCCTCTCTGTTTCTCTCTTTCTCCCTCTCTGTTTCTCTCTCTCTCCCTCTCTGTTTCTCTCTCTCTCCCTCTCTGTTTCTCTCTCTCGCTCTCTCTGTCTCTCTCTCTCTCTCTGTTTCTCTCTCTCTCTCTGTTTCTCTCTCTCTCTCTGTTTCTCTCTCCCTCTCTGTTTCTCTCTCTGTTTCTCTTTCTCTCTCTGTTTCTCTCTCTCTCCTCTGTTTCTCTCTCTCTCCTCTCTCTCTCTCTCTCTCTGTTTCTCTCTCTGTTTCTCTCTCTCTCTGTTTCTCTCTCTCTGTTTCTCTCTCTCTCTCTCTGTTTCTCTCTCTGTTTCTCTCTCTGTTTCTCTCTCTCTGTTTCCCTCTCTCTCTCTGTTTCTGTTTCTCTCTCTGTTTCTCTCTCTCTGTGTCTCTCCCGCTCTGTGTCTCTCCCGCTCTGTGTCTCTCCCGCTCTGTTTCTCTCCCGCTCTGTTTCTCTCTCCCGCTCTTTTTCTCTCTCCCTCTCTGTTTCTCTCTCGCTCTCTGTTTCTCCCTCTCTGTTTCTCCCTCTCTCTTTTGCAGTTGCTCTAGCTTACCTTCCACATCTCTCTTGCACAGGGCTTGCTGAACTCTGCATTTTCCCGTGCTGTACTGCACTTCTCAAATGAGATATTTCCCCCATTGGCATTCCCTTTTATATACCTCCATCTCTCTATGCTTTCATCCACCTCTCCTATACTCCCTCGCTTCAAACCAACCTCCCCTCTTTTCCTCTCCTGCTTTCTCCATTTCCCCATCCATCTTTCTCTCCATCTCCTGCAGTCTCTCTATCCGCTAAGTCTGAATGAAAGCGGATGGAAGCTCTTATTTACAGCAGAGGGGAAGTTTAGCTCCGTTTATAAACATTCATTTTTAATTAATCTTTCTCTACAGCCCAAACCGGGATGATGTTGTAGAGAAACCAACCAATATGTCTCATCTGATGCCCCCCTCTCTCTCTTTTCCTCTCTTTATTTCCTCTTTCCTCTCAACTGCTCTTTTTTCTATTCTCCTCTCCTCCTGTCTCTTCCATCTTTCATTCTATATAGTAGATCTTAATGTGTTATATGGCCATCTATACTGAACAAAAATAGAAACGCAACATGCAACAATGTCAAGGATTTTACTGAGATACAGTTCATATAAGCAAATCAGTCAATTGAAATAAATTCATTAGGCCCTAATCTATTGATTTTACATGACTGGGAATACAGATATGCATTTGTTGGTCACAGATACCTTTAAAAAAAAGGTAGGGGCGTGGATGAGAAAACCAGTCAGTATATGTTGACCACCATTTGCCTCATGCAGCTCGACACATATTCTTCGAATAGAGTTGATCAGGCTGTTGATTGTGGCCTGTGGAATGTTGTCCCACTCCTCTTCAATGGCTGTGCGAAGTTGTTGGATATTGGCGGGAACTGGAACACGTTGTCATACACATCAATCCAGAGCATCCCAAACATGCTCAATGGGTGAAATGTCTGGTGTGACATATGGCTGTGCATTATCATGCTGAAACATGAGGTGATGGCGGCGGATGAATGGCACAACAATGGGCCTCAGGATCTCGTCACAGTATCTCTGTACATTCAAAGTGCCATTGATAAAATGCAATTGTGTTCGTTGTCCGTAGCTTATGCCTGCCCATACCATAACCCTACCGCCACCATGGGGCACTCCGTTCACAACGTTGACATCAGTAAAGCGCTCGTCCACACGACACCATACACGTGGTCTGCGTTTGTGAGGCCGGACGTACTGATACATACTCTAAGAATTAACATTACATTCTCTGGCAACAGCTCTGGTGGACATTCCAGTCAGTATGCCAATTGCACGTTCCCTCAGCACTTGAGACAGCTGCGGCATTGTGTTGTGTGACAAAACTTCACATTTTAGACCTTTTTTAAGCCTTTTATTGTTGCCAACATTGTTCCAGGCACACACACATGGTCATTTAACCATGCACACTTTCATATAAACACTATGATATATACCTATATATATATATATATATATATATATATATATATATTACAGTTGAAGTCGTAAGTTTACATACACCTTAGCCAGGTCTCCCGAGCTGACAAGGTGAAAATCTGTCGTTCTGCCCCTGAAGGAGGCAGTTAACCCACCGTTCCTAGGCCGTCATTGAAAATAAGAATGTGTTCTTATCTGACTTGCCTAGTTAAATAAAGATTAAATAAAGGTGTAAAAAATAAATAAATTAATCTGTGTGCAAAAATAACGTTTTCCGATTGTTATGAAAACTTGAAATCGGCCCTAATTAATCGGCCATTCCGATTAATCGGTTGACCTCTACTCTGGTTAGTCGAGGTAATTGAGATAATATATGCAGTTGAAGTCGGAAGTTTACATACACCTTATCCAAATACATTTCAACTCCGTTTTTCACAATTCCTGACATTTAATCCCAGTAAATATTTCCTGTCTTAGGTCAGTTAGGATCACCACTTTATTTTAAGAATGTGAAATGTCAGAATTATAGTAGAGAATGATTTATTTCAGCTTTTATTTCTTTCACATTCCCAGTGGGTCAGAAGTTTACATACACTCAATTAGTATTTGCTAGCATTGCCTTTAAATTGTTTAACTTGGGTCAAACGTTTCGGGTAGCCTTCCACAAGCTTTCCATAATAAGTTAGGTGAATTTTGGCCCATTTCTCCTGACAGAGCTGGTGTAACTGAGTCAGGTTTGTAGGCCTCCTTGCTCGCACACGCTTTTTCAGTTCTGCCCACAAATTTTATTTAGGATGGAGGTCAGGGCTTTGTGATGGCCACTCCAATACCTTGACTTTGTTGTCCTTAATCCATTTTGCCACAACTTTGGAAGTATGCTTGGGGTCATTGTCCATTTGGAAGACCCATTTGCGACCAAGCTTTTAACTTCCTGACTGATGTCTTGAGATGTTGCTTCAATACGTATCCACATAATTGTCCTGCCTCATGATGCCATCTATTTTGTGAAGTGCACCAGTCCCTTCTGCAGCAAATGCAACATGATGCTGCCACCCCCGTGCTTCAACGGTTGGGATGGTGTTCTTCAGCTTGCAAGCCTCCCCCTTTTTCCTCCAAACATAACGATAGTCATTATGGCCAAACAGTTCTATTTTTGTTTCATCAGAGGACATTTCTCCAAAAAGTACAATCTTTGTCCGCATGTGCAGTTGCGTAGTCTGGCTTTTTATGGCGGTTTTGGAGCAGTGGCTTCTTCCTTGCTGAGCGGCCTTTCAGGTTATGTCGATGTAGGACTCGTTTTACCGTGGATATAGATACTTTTGTAACTGTTTCCTCCAGCATCTTCACAAGGTCCTTTGCTGGTGTTCTGGGATCGATTTGCACTTTTCGCACCAAAGTACGTTCATCTCTAGGAGACAGAACACGTCTCCTTCCTGAGCGGTATTTAATTATTTTTTTTAACCTTTATTTAACTAGGCAAGTCAGTTAAGAACAAATTCTTATTTTCAATAACTGCCTGTTCAGGAGCAGAACGACAGATTGTCAGCTTGGGGGTTTGAACTTGCAATCTTCCGGTTACTAGTCTAATGCTCTAACCACTAGGCTACCCTGCCTCCCCGGTATGACGGCTGCGTGGTCCCATGGTGTTTATGCTTGCGTACTATTGTTTGTACAGATGAACGTGGTACATTCAGGCGTTTGGAAATTGCTCCCAAGAATGAACCAGACTTGTGGAGGTCCACCATTTTTTTTCTGAGGTCTTGGCTGATTTCTTTAGATTTTCCCATGATGTCAAGCAAAGAGGCACTGAGTTTGAAGGCAGACCTTGAAATACATCCACAGGTACACCTCCAATTGACTCAAATTATGTCAATTAGCCTATCAGAAGCTTCTAAAGCCATGACATCATTTTCTGCAATTTTCCAAGCTGTTTAAAGGCACAGTCAACTTAGTGTATGTAAACTTCTGACCGACTTGAATTGTTATACAGTGAAATAATCTGCCTGTAAACAATTGTTGGAAAAGTGACTTGTGTCATGCGCAGAGTAGTTTGTTAACAAGAAATTTGTGGAGTGGTTGAAAAACGGGTTTTAATGACTCCAACCTAAGTGTATGTAAACTTCCGACTTCAACTGTGTGTGTGTGTGTGTGTGTGTGTGTGTGTGTGTGTGTGTGTGTGTGTGTGTATATACACACAGACAGACAGACATACAGACAGACAGACATAGATGCTCTCTGTGTAGTACACCTTGTTAATTAACTGAATTTATTCATGTTTTAATTTTGATATATCAACTAATATAACCCACAATCAGGTGTCAATCCTCCCAATTCCTTTCCTTTCTCTCGCACACACTCACACACACAGCCATTGTCTCACAACACAATTAAGAAAGAGGTGAAAGAGACAAAAACCAGGGCCCTATAGTATTCAGCGCTCTACTCAATCACTAAGGGCTGCAGCTAACGGTGTGCTCAGATAGCGGTGTGCTCAGCTAGCGGTGTGCTCAGCTAACAGTGTGCTCAGCTAACGGTGTGCTCAGCTAGCGGTGTGCTCAGCTAACGGTGAGCACAACCACTCATGAAATGATGTGAATGGCTGCGGGTGGAAGAGTGGAGCGCTGCCTTGGAGCCACCCTGACAATTACACAGCTGTAACTGACTACATGGCCCTGCCATTCAGACGCCCAGGTCCTCTCTCACACACACACACACACACACATACCGCACCACACTCTCATCCACACACACATTGTAATCTAAATCACACAAATAAATCGTTTTTATTTTTCACACTCATGTTATACTACGCTTTCGCCTACATACACTCATTCATGCACGTGTACACTCACACACACTCATTCACGCAAACAGATTTAGATTCATATACTAGTGCTGAGCAATTAACCGACATTTTGCTTTTTAATTTTTTTTTTTTAACAATTTATCGTCCGACTTCTGTGAGCTCGATGTACAGTTTCTGTAAAGATAAATCAAATCTAGCCTGAACTGTGAGGTAGTAGGGAGTTGTAGTTCCCAACAGGCCAATATTCTATATAGTTTAGTGCAGAAAGTTTGGTAATTAAATACATTGACCATAATTCATTGCACGCCTGCTTCAACTTGTCCGGTCTGTGTTGAGCAGACACAGAGACTGAGAGAAGAGAGAATGCAAGATGAAGAGGGACAGAAAGCAGTTGCTTCAAAAGCCGGAAAATACATGATCTAAGTGATTGATAGCTGGTATTCAGCAGTCAGAAAAATATGCCTTATTTAGGCAGCAGCTCTATAGAGATGATGACTTGGAATTAAATAATAAAGTCATAAAATAAATATAAAGAAATGTGAATAAATTATGTTTAATAAGTGATAAGCAGTGTTAGGTTTACATTTTTCAGAGTAAATAACTCACGGACACTAGAGAAGTTTAACCAAGTTTAATTCTTCCCAAAGGGTCTATACAGCTGTAATTCAGACACAGACATGGCTTCCCCTGTGGTAGTATTCATACCCCACTTTGGGTGGAGTCTCCTCCTTATCGCTAAACATTGCGTCATTATTGCTAAGCAGGGGGCTAAGTAACATGAGCCTTCAACGGTTTCTCCCCTTACAAGTACTGCCACATGCGATCGTGTTGCCAGCACTCCGCCCCTCCCAAGCTTCATTATGGCTCCGCCCCTCATGTCTCTTTTGGAACTCATGTTTCTATACTTCTGAGTATAACAATGATCAAAGTTTACCCCAGCATCGTGGACTTATTCATTGTTTTCTTCTGTGTTGTTACAGTATTCAACCCACAAAAGTTATATAAAAATAAAAATAAATCGAAAACCGTAATAATTGAACCGAACCAACCTCAGCACGATCAGATTCACAATCACCCATATCACACATCCTACAGAAACACAGATTTACTCACCCACCCACATACTCACATACATACTGTCCCATGCAGAGATGCTCCCTTTTAACCAAAGGTAAATCAATTACTCCTCTGAGATTTGTTCATGTACACCGTATATATAGTATGTATGTATAAAGGAGTGCAGAGCTTGCTACTGGTGTTGGGGATACTGCCTACAGGGAGACGACCTACAGAGAGGAGGTGAGGGCCCTCGGTGTGTGGTGTCAGGAAAATAACCTCACACTCAACATCCACAAAACAAAGGAGATGATCGTGGACTTCAGGAAACAGCAGAGGGAGCACCCCCATATCCACATCGATGGGACAGTAGTGGAGAAGGTGGAGAGTTTTAAGTTCCTCGGCATACACATCACGGACAAACTGAAATGGTCCACCCACACAGAGAGCATGGTGAAGAAGGCGCAACAGCACCTCTTCAACCTCAGGAGGCTGAAGAAATTTGGCTTGTCACCAAAAACACTCACAAACTTTTACAGGTGCACAATCGGGAGCATCCTGTCGGGCTGTATCACCGCCTGGTACGGTAACTGCTCCGCTCACAACCGTAAGGCTCTTCAGAGGGTAGTGAGGTCTGCACAACACATTACCAGGGGAAAACTACCTGCCCTCCAGGACACCTACACCACCCGATGTCACAGGAAGGCCAAAAAGATCATCAAGGACAACAACCACCCGAGCCACTGCCTGTTCACCCTCCTATCATCCAGAAGGCGAGGTCAGTACAGGTGCATCAACGCTGGGCCCGAGAGACTGAAAAACAGCTGCTATCTCAAGGCCATCAGACTGTTAAACAGCCATCACTAACATTGAGTGGCTGCTGCCAACATACTGACTCAAATCTCTAGCCACTTTAACAATAGTGACTGCATCTAACAGACTTAAACACTCCCATAGAGATGTTGTTCCACCATACACCCCCCCCCACACACACACACACACCTATGCATTTACATGAATAGGATTCATAAACATCTTTGAAATGAGCTGAGCTTAGAAGGCAGGAAGAGATTCACTTCTGTGGATTCAATACATCCTCCCTCCTTCACCTCCCTCACCTCCAACTACCTTTCAATCTCATTTATTCCCCTTTATCTTTTATTAATCTCTTCATCTCTCAGCCCATCCATATTTCTCTCTTCCTCTCCTCTTCCCCAGAATTGACCACCACAGCTTTCCATTTGGCAGTATCTCTCGTTCTCTCTCTCTTTTACTCAGTGTCGGTAACACATTTTCTTTTCTTCAAGCCTCTCTCTCTCTCTCTCCGGCCTTTTTCAGAAGTTGGACTTGGCAGAGGGTGTGAGGAGAGGAAGACAGATAGAGGGGGGGATAGGGATGAAGGAGGTGGTCCCAGTGGGCTGAGGGGTAAAGCTGCAAAGAGAGTGGGAAACACGGCTTTAGATTCATCTCATTAATTGCTCTTGTGAAATTTTGGGTTGTGACACACTTGTTATTGCTTTGTATTATTAATAAAAGTGTAAGGGGAGGAGAGGGAAGGAGGGAGACAGGGATGGGGGAGATAGGAGGAGGGAGACGGGCATGGGGGAGATAGGAGGAGGGAGACGGGGATGGGGGAGATAGGAGGAGGGAGACGGGGATGGGGGAGATAGGAGGAGGGAGACGGGCATGGGGGAGATAGACGGAGGGATAGAATCAATACACAGGCTTAGGAAGGAAATTAAAAGTGGCGAGAGGACAGAATGGGACAGGCTTGGCGGGGCGGTTGGCAGGTAGTTTTATTAGTCGTGGCTGGGTTAATGACTGTCATTTACAGGAAGAAAAGAGAATAACACCAAGCAACACAATGCACTGTAATTGGCAGTGTGATTGGACTGTCGCTTGGTCAGCTGATTTCAAACAAAGCTGTTTTTCCAACCGAAAACAATGGATGAAATATGAAGGGCTTAAGTCGACAACAGGAAATTCTCTCTCTCTCTCTCTCTCTCTCTCTACCTCCCTTAATAGTAAATTAACTCTAGATTCTATTATAAAAGAACAATTTACAATAAGGTGTGCTAGTAATTTGTGGTGTGTCCAGACGTTAAGAATGGTGTACATTAAACTGGGGTGTAATTGCATGTAACAATGTAAAATTAAAGTAACCCAAATGTAAGTTTTCTCTTTTCACCTCTGCTCGCCACATTGCGTCAGAACGTTCATCGTTGGATCATGGATGAAACAATGTTTGACCATTAGAGATCAATAGAAGGGTACATATACACTGTAGTGCAGTCAGTCTATTTCATTCAAATGCTTTATTCCATACCACGCTGCCTCCTTCAGCGATACAGTGTCTTCTGTTCATAGATACTCGTGCTTTACTTGAATTCAACCTGTTATTGCTTTCAAGATTCAATATTTACATTTAACGAGCGCTGTATCTGGAAGTGACTTTCGTTCAATTATGTCGTGTGTGTGTCTCGCCATGTAAACATGCAGGAGAGATGTAATTCTATTTAATAGCCACATCTCTGGGATGGAGGACAGGAATGGATAAAGTGAGACAGGCAGAGGATAGATGAGTGCTGCGCGAGAGGCCTTAGTGATCTAACTGCAGCTAGACAGCTACCATGTCTGTTTTCTCTGTCCAACTTTTCTCCGTTTCTCCATCTCATCTGTCTCTTCCACGGTTACACCAACGATGATACAGACGCCGATAATGATGAGGATGAGTTAAAGGGCTGCGACACACACACTCATGCGCACCCACACGCGCACACACACACACACACGCACACACACACACACACACACACACACACACATGCGTAAACTCTCTGATACACACGTATCTACACACTCCAACTGGTCCCATGGTTAGTAAAACAGAGGGGGTAATGGGTGTGGATGCAGCTCTGTGGAGATTAATCTGTGCTGCGTAGACGTGACCCACTTTATTTGAAGTGGAGGGGCATCCGTTATTATCCCAATTCATCACCATTAGGCCTTGGCTCCCCTGCTGTTAAACTCACACACACTGCTAACCAGTCCCCGGGACACATACGATCACACACACGATCACAGACACACACACACACACACACACACACACACACACACACACACACACACACACACACACACTATCCCCTAGGGAAGCATGGGCAAAAGCCTGGGCAGGAGGGAAAGGCGAGAAGGATCAATGTTTTTACACACAGATACTGTATGTGTGTATAGGCTGCGTATTGGCAGTGATGTTGTGTGCTCGTGAGTGTGTAGGTGGAAGGGAATGGTGAGTGTAATGACTTTGTAGGGTTGGATGAGGGGAATGAACCATGGGGGATGAACGGGGAAAGAGGAAAGAGAGATTGGATGGAGGGAGTGGGAGAAAAGAGAGATTGGATGGAGGGAGTGGGAGAAAAGAGAGATTGGATGGAGCGAGTGGGAGGAAAGAGAGATTGGATGGAGGGAGTGGGAGAAAAGAGAGATTGGATGGAGGGAGCGGAACAGTGGGAGAAAATAGAGATTGGATGGAGGGAGGGAGGGGAACAGTGGGAGAAAAGAGAGATTGGATGGAGGGAGTGGGAGAAAAGAGAGATTGGATGGAGGGAGTGGGAGAAAAGAGAGATTGGATGGATGGAGGGAGTGGGAGAAAAGAGAGATTGGATGGAGGGAGGGAGGGGAACAGTGGGAGAAAAGAGAGATTGGATGGAGGGAGTGGGAGAAAAGAGAGATTGGATGGAGGGAGTGGGAGAAAAGAGAGATTGGATGGAGGGAGTGGGAGAAAAGAGAGATTGGATAGAGGGAGGGAGGGGAACAGTGGGAGAAAAGAGAGATTGGATGGAGGGAGGGAGGGGAACAGTGGGAGAAAAGAGAGATTGGATGGAGGGAGGGAGGGGAACAGTGGGAGAAAAGAGAGATTGGATGGAGGGAGGGAGGGGAACAGTGGGAGAAAAGAGAGATTGGATGGAGGGAGGGAGGGGAACAGTGGGAGAAAAGAGAGATTGGATAGAGGGAGGGAGGGGAACAGTGGGAGAAAAGAGAGATTGGATGGAGGGAGGGAGGGGAACAGTGGGAGAAAAGAGAGAGAGCCCACTAAGCATTTACAGGCGATGTCTTTTGGACGTTTTTTTCTTCTTTTGATTTAGATTTTTTTGATTTCAACGTCCACGGATGTTGATTTTTGGTGTGGACCTAATCTAAACCAATAATAGACATCTGTGTCTCACAAGTTTGGAAAGCACATTAGAGTAGAGCACAGCAGAGTACAGTGTATAGTAAATAAAAGTATAGTACAGTACTCTATGCTACTGAACAAAACTATACTCTACTTTACCTTAGTGTACTGTAATGTACTGTACTCTACTGAATTCAATTCTACTGTACTCTACTGAATTAAACTCTACTGTGCTCTGCTCTACTGAATTAAACTATACTGTGCTCTGCTCGACTACTGAATTAAACTCTACTGTGCTCTACTCTACTGAAGAAAACTTGACTGTCCTGTACCATACCCTACTGTGCTCTATAATGTATTATAAACTGGGTGGTTTGAGCCCTGAATGCTGATTGGCTGACAGGTATACCTGATTGGTATACCATGGGTATGACAAAGCATGTATTTACACTGCTCTAATTACATTGTTAACCAGTTTATAATAGCAATAAGGTACCTCAATGTTTGTGATATATGGCCGATATACCACGGCCAAGGGCTGTATCCAGGCACTCCTCATTGTGTTGTGAATAAGAACAGCCCTTAGCCGTGGTATATTGGCCATATACCACACCTCTTCGGGCCTTATTGCTTAATTAATCTGCCATACTGTAATGTGATGTTCAAACTTGTGAAACTTCGTATATGTCTATGATTCAATCAGATTGGATATGGTCCACACTGACCAAATTTGTACTTGTTTTGGGGTGGAGCTCATTAGAATAATACCCAGTATGCTTTGCTAGTGTTTATTTTTACATTTATATTTTGGTCATACAGCAGATGTTCTTATCCTGACCGACTGACATTCAGGGAATTCAACTAAGGTAGATAAACAACAAGATATCACAGTTATAGCGCAAAAATAAAAACATCTGTAACCGTTACTGAGTGTTATTGTAGTTGAAGTGTTCTGTTGGTTGAACATCGTTGCTGCCAGTATTAAAACTTTTGAAAAAGCTTACATAAATGCTTGTGACAGATTGGATCAATAATAAATGTTCTGTTGCAGTCTTCAGTTGGCTCTTCTTTCCTATATTATTGTGATATTGAGAATTCATTGAGAATGTACAGTACCAGCAAAAAGGTTGGACACCTACATATTCCAGGATTTTTCTTTCTTTTTAGTATTTTCTACATTATAGAATAATAGTGAAGACATCAACACTATGAAATAACACATATGGAATCATGTAGTAACTAAAAAAGTGTCAATCAAATCAAAATAGAGTGAAGGAAAAGCAACTAACAAGTGCTCAGCATATGTGGGAAATCCTTCAAGACAGTTGGAAAAGCCTTCCAGATGAAGCTGGTTGAGAGAATTCCAAGAGTGTGCAAAGCTGTCATCAAGGTAAAGGGTGGCTACTTTGAAGAATCTCAAATCTAAAATACATTTTCATTTGTTTAACACTTTTTTTGGTTACTACATGATTCCATGTGTTATTTCATAGTTTTGATGTCTTCACTATTATTCTACAATCTATAAAATAGTCAGAAAGAAAGAAAAAACCTTGAATGAGTAGGTTTATCATTATTTATTTATTTATTTATTTTAAAACTTTTTTTTACCTATTTAACAAGGCAACTCAGTTAAGAACACATTCTTATTTACAATGACGGCCTACAATACCTGTGTCCAAACTTTTGACTGGTACTGTATGTGCAGTTGAAATTTGTCAATAGAATCAATGACTGAAAAATATTTTTCCAAGTGGTTCAATTGTTTCTAAATGTCCACATAAGACTTCTTTTCAACATCTTTCTCAGATGTGTGCGTACTGGTAGCGAAGTCAGGTGCAGGAGAGCAGAGATTTGTGAACAGGCGCAAACTTTTATTGAGGCAAAAGTGCAAAGCGCGCAAAACAGTTTAACAATAAACATCTTCTTGAAAAATAACACGGAAAAAACAAACCAGTCTGGCGCGTCAACAACACACACGTAACACAAACAATCTTACACAAAGACATGATGGGGAACAGAGGAATAAATGCATGTAGATTGATTGGGGAATGGAAACCAGGTGTGCAGGGAACAAGACAAAACAAATGGATACATGAAAAAATGGCGCGGCGATGGCTAGAAAGCCGGTGACGTCGACCGCAGACCGCCGCCCGAACTTCGGCGGAAGTCGTGACAATCTCTTAAAAGACGTATTTTCGACATCCATTTAAGACGCCGTTTTGATGTCCGTATAAGAAATGTATTTTAAAAACATATTTTCGATGTCCACAAAAATATGTCTTCTAACATTTCATTCAGTCTTTTCAACGTCATTTTGTTTACTGGGTGATAGCATTTGAGCCAGAGACCAGAAATTATTAGAATTACCAACAGTATCCCCTTAAATACTAAGAGAATGAGCGAGGGAGAGCGAGCAAGCGATGAGAGGATGTCAGAGGTTATAAGATGCATACGGTGTGTGTACGAGGAGAAACATTTCACCTGAGGTGGGGTTGAGGAGGAAATGAGTGAGAGAGTGGGTGAAAGAAAGAGAGCAGGGAGAGAGAGAAGGAGAAAGAGGGATTCAGATTTAATTTAATCCTGGTGGGGATATTACAGTGAGTTATTTTGGGGGGAGAGAGGGGAAAGGAGAAAGATTACATCTGTAAGTCATTTTAATAATGTCTCTTTCACAACTAGGGGCTGAGCCAACAGGCCAAACAGGCCAAACAAACACACTGTCATTAGAATGGGAATGGACTTGGTCTCACGCAGTGCAGTACTCAGAAAATACCTTTGGATGTAATTAATGGTTGTGGCCTTCATCAGTAGACACAGGAGGAAATGAGAAGATAGCAACTATGCTGAGACTCCTGGAGTGATGATGATGATGATGATCAGCAAGACTAGATTAAAAGTCTGAAAAGGGCAAATCAGAGATATGACATCGATGATGATGATTATGTTGACAATAATGATGATACTGATGATAATAATGAGAAGTCGGGAAGGGCATGATAGAGACAGGACCCTTGCAGTCCCTCCTGTCCCTCCTGACCCTCCCTGACCCCCTAGATCTGCAGATTCCATCCAATACATAATTCATATAGTATAGCCCTGCTGCACTGCGCTACAGAGATTCCTATCCCCCCAGCATACAGTGCATTAGGAAAGTATTCAGACCCATTAACTTTTTCCACATTTTGGTACGTCACAGACTTATTCTAAAATTGATTAAATAAAACATTTTCCTCATCAATCTACACACAATACCCCATAATGGCAAAGCGAAAACAGGTGTTTAGATATTTTTGCAAATGTATAAACAAAATTAAAAGCAGATATAAAACAGATATCATATAAGTATTCAGACCCTTTGCTTGTCACGCCCTGACCTTAGTACTCTTTGTTTTCTTTATTATTTTGGTTAGGTCAGGGTGTGACGAGGGTGATATATGTGTTTTTGTCCTGTCTAGGGCTTTTGTATGTTTATGGGGTTGTTTCTAGTCTAGGTGTTTTTATGAAATCCTATTTCGTGGGTTATTGTCTATGTATAGTTGCCTGTGTCAGCACTCGTTGTTCATAGCTTCACGTTGGTTTTGTTGTTTTGTATAGTTTGTTAAGTGTTCTTCGTTTATTAAAAGAAGAATGTATTCTCATCACGCTGCGCCTTGGTCTCCTCCTTACGATGAACGTGACATTACTATGAGACTCCTTATAAGTTCCCTACAGTTGACAGTGCATCAGAGCAAAAAACAAGCAATGAGGTTGAAGGAATTGTCCTTAGAACTCCGAGACAGGATTGTGTCGAGGCACAGATCTGGGGAAGGGTACCAGAAAATGTCTGCAGCGTTGAAGGTCCCCAAGAACACAGTGGCCTCCATCATTCTTAAATGGAAGAAGTTTGAAACCACCAAGACTCTTCTTAGAGCTTGGTGACAAACTGAATAAATCAAATCAAATGTATTTATATAGCCCTTCTTACATCAGCT
This sequence comes from Oncorhynchus clarkii lewisi, assembly GCF_045791955.1. Lineage (NCBI taxonomy): Eukaryota > Metazoa > Chordata > Actinopteri > Salmoniformes > Salmonidae > Oncorhynchus > Oncorhynchus clarkii. Next base: position 18,413,664 of record NC_092149.1, on the reverse strand, counting down.
GATATCTCAAAGTGCTGTACAGAAACCCAGCCTTGAACCCCAAACAGCAAGCAATGCAGGTGTTGAAGCACGTTGGCTAGGAAAAACTCCCTAAAAAGGCCAAAACCTAGAGAGGAACCAGGCTATGAGGGGTGGCCAGTCCTCTTCTGGCTGTGCCGGGTGGAGATTATAACAGTACATGGCCAAGATGTTCAAATGTTCATAAATGACCGGCATGGTCAAATAATAATAATCACAGTAGTTGTCGAGGGTGCAGCAAGTCAGCACCTCAGGAGTAAATGTCAGTTGGCTTTTCATAGCAGATCATTAAAAGTATCTACCACTCCTGCTGTCTCTAGAGAGTTGAAAACAGCAGGTCTGGGATCGGTAGCACGTCCGGTGAACAGGTCAGGATTCCATAGCCGCAGGCAGAACAGTTGAAACTGGAGCAGCAGCACGGCCAGGTGGACTGGGGAAAGCAAGGAGTCATCATGCCAGGTAGTCCTTAGGTATGGCCTTAGGGCTCAGGTCCTCCAAGAGAGAGAAAGAAAGAGAGAATTAGAGAGAGCATACTTAAATTCACACAGGACACCGGATAAGACAGGAGAATTACTCCAGATATAACAAACTGACCCTAGCCCCCCGACACATAAACTACTGTAGCATAAATACTGGAGGCTGAGACGGGAGGGGTCAGGAGACACTGTGGCCCCATCCGATGATACCCCCGGGCAAGGCCAAACAGGAAGGATATAACCCCACCCACTTTGCCAAAGCACAGCCCCCACACCACTTGAGGGATATCTTCAATCACCAACTTACCATCCTGAGACAAAGCCGAATATAGCCCACAAAGATCTCCGCCACAGCACAACCCAAGGGGGGAGCCAACCCAGGGGGGGCGCCAACCCAGACAGGAAGATTACATCAGTGACTCAAGTGACGCACCCCTCCTAGGGACGGCATGAAAGAGCACCAGTAAGCCAGTGACTCAGCCCCTGTAATAGGGTTAGAGGCAGAGAATCCCAGTGGAAAGAGGGGAACCGGCGAGACAGCAAGGGCGGTTCGTTTGCAAACATTTCTAAAAACCTGTTTTTGCTTTGTCATTATGGTCTATTGTGTGTAGTAGATTGGTGAGACATTTTTATATACATTTTAGAATAAGGCTAAAACGTAACAAAATGTGAAAAAACTCAAGGGGTCTGAATTAGAGACCAATTATGATTTTCAACCCCGATGCCGATTTATTGGAGGACCAAAAAAAGCTATATATATATTATTTTTTAAATATATATATATATATATATATATATATGTAATAATGACAATTACAACAATACTGAATGAACAATAAACACTTATTTTAACTTAATATACAGAAATAAAATCTATTTGTATCTCAAATAAATAATGAAACAAATTGAATTTCATTTAAATAATGCAAAAACAGTGTTGGAAAGTAAAAGTGCAGTATGTGCCATGTAATAAAGCTAACGTTAAAGTTCCTTGCTCAGAACATGAGAACATATGGTGGTTCAATATTCCCAGTTCTTCAATATTCCCAGTTAAGAAGTTTTAGGTTGTAGTTATTATAGGAATTATGACGCGTCGACTATTTCTCTCTATACCATTTGTATTTCCTATACCTTTGAGTATTGTATGTTCTTATTGGCACTTTAGTACTGACAGCCTAATCTTGGGAGCTGATAGGCTTGAAGTCATAAATAGCGCTGTGCTTCAAGCATTGCTAAGAGCTGCTGACAAATTCAGTAAAGTGCTGTTTGAATGAATGCTTACGAGCCTGCTACTGCCTACCAACGCTCAGTCAGACTGCTCTATCAAATATCAAATCATAGACATAATTATAATATAATAAACACAGAAATACGAGCCTTTGGTCATTAATATGGCCAAATCCCGAAACTATCATTTCGAAAAAACATTTATTATTTCAGTGAAATACGTAATCTTTCTGTATTTTATCGAACGGGTGTCAACCCTAAGTCTAAATATTGCTGTTACATTGCACAAATTTCAATGTTATGTCATAATTATGTGCAGTTCTGGCAAATTAGTTCACAGTTTGCAACGAGCCAGGCAGCCCAAACTGTTGCATATTCCCTGACTCTGCTTGCACTGAACGCAAGAAAAGTGACTCCATTTCCCTAGTTAATATTGCCTGCTAACATGAATTTCTTTTAACTAACTATGCAGGTTCAAAAAAATATACTTCTGTGTATTGATTTTAAGAAAGGCATTGATGTTTATGGTTAGTTACATTTGTGCAACGGTTGTGCTTTTTTCGGCAATGCACTTTTGTTAAATCATCACCCGTTTGGCGAAGTTGAAGTAGGCTGTGATTCAATGATATATTAACTGGCACCGCATTGATTATATGCAACGCAGGACAAGCTAGTTAACCAAGTAATATCATCAACCATGTGTAGTTAACTAGTGATTATGTGATGACTGTTTTTTACAAGACAAGTTTAATGCTAGCTAGCAACTTACCTTGGCTTCTTGCAGCCACAAGGTCCTTTTGTAACAGGTAGTCAGCCTGCCACGCAGTCTCCTCGTGGAGTAACAGGTGGTCAGCCTGCCACGCAGTCTCCTTGTGAACAGGTGGTCAGCCTGCCACGCAGTCTCCTTGTGGAGTAACAGGTGGTCAGCCTGCCACGCAGTCTCCTTGTGGAGTAACAGGTGGTCAGCCTGCCACGCAGTCTCCTTGTGGAGTAACAGGTGGTCAGCCTGCCACGCAGTCTCCTTGTGGAGTAACAGGTGGTCAGCCTGCCACGCAGTCTCCTTGTGGAGTAACAGGTGGTCAGCCTGCCACGCAGTCTCCTTGTGGAGTAACAGGTGGTCAGCCTGCCACGCAGTCTCCTTGTGGAGTAACAGGTGGTCAGCCTGCCACGCAGTCTCCTTGTGGATTGCAATGTTATTGGCCAGAATCGGCGTCCAAAAAGGCAGATTACCGATTTGTTATGAACTTGAAATCGGCCCTAATTAATCGGCCATGCCGATTAATCGGTAGACCTCTAGTCTGAATACTTTCCAAATGCACTGTAAATGGCCCTTTTATATGGGTGTAGAGCTGAATATACATGGATGCCTGGGAGATCGAGAAACCTATAGATTTATCTCAAGTGAAACTAATGCAGGGAAGGCAAATTAATTAACAGTTATACTGTGCATTCAGGTGAGGAAACAGGAGTGTGTGCGTGTGTCTGTGCGTTTTTGTGTGTGTGTGTGTGTGTCTGTGTGTGTGTGTTTGCCGACTGTGAGCGGGATAGAGGGAGAAAGCTGTTCAGGTGTGAGAGGGATTTGTGTGAAGGAGAAGAGGTATTGAGGATGAGAGTGGGAGCAGCCCAGACATGTCTGTGTCTGATTACTCTGTGACCTGCTGCTCCTCGCACTTTGTCTACAGTGACCCCTTGACTGGCGCATCAGCACTGATGCTGCCACACACACACACACACACACACACACACACACACACACACACACACACACACACACACACACACACACACACACAAGGTAGTCTAAATCCAGTGAGTAAATCCCGCCAGGTCCCAGAGTGTAGTCAGGTAAAGCTACCGTGGAACCCAGCTGCTCCCTCTCTCTCTTCTCTCTCTGTGGCTTTCAACTCTAAATCCTCATCTCCATATTCATGGAGAGTCACTCCTGCAGAGTACTGGGGGAGAGCTATCAGAAATGGGCCTGCAGCATGCAGTTTGTTTGTGGCACGTCAAACGGAGAAAAGCCATTTCCTGTTCCTGTCTAGCATGTTGGCCCATGTTTGTGCAGCTGTATGTGTATGTATGTGTGTGTGTTTGTGTGCGTGTGTTTAGGAGGGGGTTCAGGGGTGTTTTTAAGAAGGTAATTCCAAGAGCAAATCTTATTGGCTCAACTTGGGCAACCGTTGGAACAGAAGAATCACTTCCACTTTCAGAATGACTTTGTAAATCCCCCTACACTACCAGCTCAGCTATGTTGAGAGATAGAGAGGGGGAGGGGAGTAAAGAGCGAGAGTCAGACAGTCAGACAGACAGACAGACTGACAGAGTAATATGGAGAGCTTTCTTCTCTTCTCTCTCCTTTTCTCTCATGCTCTTGCTTTGCTTGTGATGCAACAGGGGGCAATGTATTTCTGCGGGGGAAATTCAGCCAGCCATCATCACAGTAGACAAATCCCCCCCCCCCCTCTCTCATTTACACGTTCTCTCTCTCTCTCTCTCTCTCTCTCTCTCTCTCTCTCTCTCTCTCTCTCTCTCTCTCTCTCTCTCACACACACATTCACACTTTCTCTCACTCACACGTTCTCTCTCTCTCTCTCACTCACACGTTCTCTCTCTCTCTCACTCACACGTTCTCTCTCTCTCACTCACACGTTCTCTCTCTCTCTCACTCACACTTTCTCCCTTTCTTCCAATTTCCGTCTCTCATGTTGAGGCCTGCTGCCACCCAACTGGTGAGCCTAGCTTAGACCAGGCTTGTGTTAGATCAGAGGAATGATGTTGAGGTATCATGTCAGGGTAACGAGGTCCCCCCCCCCCTACATCACAGGAGCACATTGGGGAACAGGGAGAAACAGGGAGGACCGTGTTCCTGCTACTGGAGGTGAAAAGATGAATGTCAATGAAAAGCCATTGCACCTTATTGCAGTGACAGAGCGAGTCGATTCACATAGTAGACCAGTGTTTCACGAGTCGATTCACATAGTAGACCAGTGTTTCACGAGTCGATTCACATACTAGACCAGTGTTTCACGAGGTGATTCACATAGTAGACCAGTGTTTCACGAGTCGATTCACATACTAGACCAGTGTTTCACGAGTCGATTCACATACTAGACCAGTGTTTCACGAGTCGATTCACATACTAGACCAGTGTTTCACGAGTCGATTCACATAGTAGACCAGTGTTTCACGAGTCGATTCACATACTAGACCAGTGTTTCACGAGTCGATTCACATAGTAGACCAGTGTTTCACGAGTCGATTCACATACTAGACCAGTGTTTCACGAGTTGATTCACATACTAGACCAGTGTTTCACGAGTCGATTCACATACTAGACCAGTGTTTCTCAACTCCGGTCCCACACGCACACCTGATTCAACTAATCAAGGGTTTGATGATTAGTTGAGGTAGTTGAATCAAGACTTGTAGGCCTATAGCAACATGTCTTCCATATTTCAGCCCTGTCCTATTAAATGTACTGGACAGTCATTAGAGTAGTACGACATGCTGTAGACGAGTCCTGCGAGCTGCCCAAGAGAAACTGCTGAGCTGGCATCAGTGTGTCACCTAGTCCCAGGAAGCCAGTTTTACATGCTGTGTAATATTACTGGGTTAAAAGTGTGTCCTGACGACTCAGTTAGTGTTGAAACGTTGCACGTTTCATACTGTGTAAGGTTTCCCTTTGTTCTCTGCTAGTGTGTCAGTGGAGGCAGATGAGTTTGTCATTGTGAATATACAGTATGTGTCTATAGGTATATGTTGTCCCTAAGTACCTCCCTGTGTGAAGGCGGTCTAGCTAGCTCTTTCACCAGCCCGGCAGAACCAGTCCCATCATTCACTCAGCTGTTACTCTCTCTCTCTATATATATATATTTACACACAGGCATGTACACACACCTTTCTCATCCACTTATTCACTCCGCTACCCTCCCTCCCATTCTTATGTTATCCTCTCGTCCACCCCTCCTCCCCTTTCCCTGTTCTTTCCCTTTTCCCCAGCTGAAATGTGTTCTCTTTCTCCTACAGTATGTCTCTCTTCCCTCACCGCTGTCATTCTCCACCTTTCTCTCTCTCTCCCCCCTCACTCTCATTCCCTCTGTCCCCCTCCTCCTCCTATTCTCTCCCTCTATATCCGTCTCTCGCTCAGTGTTTCAGTGCAGACCCATGTAGTCAATTATCCTGGTTGTTAACGAGTAGATAAGTGTAATTGCTCTGCAGCTCACAACTGCACGGCTGCTGCTCACTCTGCTCAGACCCCTGGACACCCTCTCCATTCTCCACTCCTTCTCTCTCTCCATTCTCCACTCCTCCACTCCTTCTCTCTCTCCATTCTCCACTCCTCCACTCCTTCTCTCTCTCCATTCTCCACTCCTCCACTCCTTCTCTCTCTCCATTCTCCACTTCTCTCTCCCCATCCTGCCCTGCTGCTCACTCTGCTCAGACCCCTGGAACACAGGACACATCACGCCTCCACTCCTTCACCCTCTCCATTCTCCACTCCTCCACTCCTTCTCTCTCTCCACTCCTCCACTCCTTCTCTCTCTCCATTCTCCACTCCTTCTCTCTCTCCATTCTCCACTCCTCCACTCCTTCTCTCTCTCCATTCTCCACTCCTCCACTCCTTCACCCTCTCCATTCTCCACTCCTCCACTCTCTCCATTCTCCACTTCTCTCTCCCCATCCTGCCCTGATGCCACTCACTCTTCATTGTACTCTTCCATCTCTTCTTTACCTCTCATCATTAACCTCTATTCCTTACCCCCATCTGCTTTTATTCTGGAGCAAAAAGGGGCTTAGGTGGTGGGTGTGGCAGGGGGCGGGGTGGTGGCAGGGGGCACGGTTGGCACAGCTGAGTTTCAGAGAACATTTTAGAGGTTTAGAGACATTTTTGTATATTTATACCTATTTCTGGAAATTCTACAGATTTCTCCATGGAGCTAAGATACATTTAGCAGTTTTATAGCTAATTTCCTGTAATTCTACACATTCTGCCATTGAGTTGAATATACAGTGCCTTGCGAAAGTATTCGGCCCCCTTGAACTTTGCGACCTTTTGCCACATTTCAGGCTTCAAACATAAAGATATAAAACTGTATTTTTTTGTGAAGAATCAACAACAAGTGGGACACAATCATGAAGTGGAACGACATTTATTGGATATTTCAAACTTTTTTAACAAATCAAAAACTGAAAAATTGGGCGTGCAAAATTATTCAGCCCCCTTAAGTTAATACTTTGTAGCGCCACCTTTTGCTGCGATTACAGCTGTAAGTCGCTTGGGGTATGTCTCTATCAGTTTTGCACCTCGAGAGACTGAAATTTTTTCCCATTCCTCCTTGCAAAACAGCTCGAGGTCAGTGAGGTTGGATGGAGAGCATTTGTGAACAGCAGTTTTCAGTTCTTTCCACAGATTCTCGATTGGATTCAGGTCTGGACTTTGACTTGGCCATTCTAACACCTGGATATGTTTATTTTTGAACCATTCCATTGTAGATTTTGCTTTATGTTTTGGATCATTGTCTTGTTGGAAGACAAATCTCCGTCCCAGTCTCAGGTCTTTTGCAGACTCCATCAGGTTTTCTTCCAGAATGGTCCTGTATTTGGCTCCATCCATCTTCCCATCAATTTTAACCATCTTCCCTGTCCCTGCTGAAGAAAAGCAGGCCCAAACCATGATGCTGCCACCACCATGTTTGACAGTGGGGATGGTGTGTTCAGGGTGTTGCTTTTACGCCAAACATAACGTTTTGCATTGTTGCCAAAAAGTTCAATTTTGGTTTCATCTGACCAGAGCACCTTCTTCCACATGTTTGGTGTGTCTCCCAGGTGGCTTGTGGCAAACTTTAAACAACACTTTTTATGGATATCTTTAAGAAATGGCTTTCTTCTTGCCACTCTTCCATAAAGGCCAGATTTGTGCAATATACGACTGTTATACGAATATACGATTGTTGTCCTATGGACAGAGTCTCTCCACCTCAGCTGTAGATCTCTGCAGTTCATCCAGAGTGATCATGGGCCTCTTGGCTGCATCTCTGATCAGTCTTCTCCTTGTATGAGCTGAAAGTTTAGAGGGACGGCCAGGTCTTGGTAGATTTGCAGTGGTCTGATACTCCTTCCATTTCAATATTATCGCTTGCACAGTGCTCCTTGGGATGTTTAAAGCTTGGGAAATCTTTTTGTATCCAAATCCGGCTTTAAACTTCTTCACAACAGTATCTCGGACCTGCCTGGTGTGTTCCTTGTTCTTCATGATGCTCTCTGCTCTTTTAACGGACCTCTGAGACTATCACAGTGCAGGTGCATTTATACGGAGACTTGATTACACACAGGTGGATTGTATTTATCATCATTAGTCATTTAGGTCAACATTGGATCATTCAGAGATCCTCACTGAACTTCTGGAGAGAGTTTGCTGTACTAAAAGTAAAGGGGCCGAATAATTTTGCACGCACAATTTTTCAGTTTTTGAATTGTTAAAAAAGTTTGAAATATCCAATAAATGTCGTTCCACTTCATGATTGTGTCCCACTTGTTGTTGATTCTTCACAAAAAAATACAGTTTTATATCTTTATGTTTGAAGCCTGAAATGTGGCAAAAGGTCGCAAAGTTCAAGGGGGCCGAATACTTTCGCAAGGCACTGTATTGCAATAAAAAAAAAAAAAGTCTTTACACCAAAGGATTTCAATGGCAGAAAAAATCCTGCCCATGTTCCTCCCATTTTCTTCTCTCCCCCTCCCTTTCTCCCTCCATCCTTCTTCTGCATCTCCCTTTCTCCCCCTTCTCTTCTCTCTCATTCTAGTCTATTCATTCTCTCTCTCTCTCTCTCTCTAGCTCTCTCTCTCTCTCTCTTATATCTGCGAACAACACTGCTAGTGTGTGATGGGGGTAATTGCTGTGTGCTAGATGAGATGACTGTTGTGGCTGAAGTAGATTGTCTCTATAATCTCTCCTGGGAGCCTGGTGTCACACACTTTCACATGTGCTCACACTTCACGTACACACACAGCAGGACTGGCGTCCTCCATCACCTTGCAGGGTGGTCCTCTCACACATTATAAGACAATGTTCTGGGTGTGTTGATAGGGGGTCTAAGTGTGTCAAGAGTTGTTTGTAGAGTGTACATGTGGTGAGTGTGTGTGTAAGATTTTTATATCTATATGGTGAGTGTGTCTGTGTGTGTTCTGTTCTGCGATGAGTTGAGTTCTTTGGGCTCTGCTGGAGATCGACTGTCCCTGAGGACTCTGATTGGCTCAGCAAGAAGGATGAGCTGGAGGTAGATGAGGCGGAAATGAACCCCCCCCCCCACACACACACCAAACCCATTCAATTCTACCTCATCTAAAAATGGGCCTTAGTCTTATCTCTTTGAGCACCAGGGGAGGTGAGAAAGAGGGATAAGGATGAATGGATAATGATAAAAGAGGTAGTTAAGGTGCCAAGTCGTTTAGCAATGAGGCTATCATCAAATGCTGGTCCCATCATGAAGGAGCCCATCTGGATTGCTACACACTGAGTACAGGTCAGTGTCCATACCTCTGACTGGCTAGATCAAAGACCGACACTTCAGACATGTTCAGACATGCTTTTAGACTCTCTACAGAGAGTTTTTTGTTTGCAGGTCATTACGTGAATTAGCTGTCAAATAGCACATCTGCCGCCAGCCTCTCACATTCTATAATGATAGGCTTGAGCTCTCTGCATGGACAGTGCTTTTGTGGTAGTAAACCTAAGGACCTGACTTTTTTCCATTTTACCAGGAAAAACTCTGGGCCTTATGCTGCGTTCATAACCAAGTGTGAAGTCGTAAATATAATAATAGTATCGCAATATATTTTCCGTGGCAAAAATGCAAAAATGAAACCAAGAAGCAGACCAAACGTTTTGAACTGGGATATTCCATCAAACATGGAGGCCATTAGAAGGCTTGTGATTGTTTTGCTCAGTTTCTACACATAAAAAGTATATCCAGAGTTGCTTTCACTTTCTAAATCAAAAGGAAGATGAACAGAATTCATTTTGAATCAACCATTTTCATTTATTTCTTACCATGAACAACTACTGAAGATGCTTGCTGTCTTTTTTGATGACAAATGACGTCAGAGAGGTGCAGGTGGGAAACTCCGAGCCTGGGGATGATAGACGGGTTTACCATTAGTAATTACCAGTTAGAGGGCTGTTCAACTGGAGTTTTCAACAGTCGTATGTTGTAAATACTACCTTCCCACTTCATTGTGTTTATTATCTATCCTGTTGCCTAGTCACTTTATCCCGATCTATGTGTCCATATCTACCTCAATGACGTCGTAACCCTGCACATCGACTCGGTACTGGTACCCTGTGTATATAGCCAAGTTATCGTTCCACATCATGTAATTCCTTGTCTATTCTTTGTCTTTATTTCTCTGCATTGTTGGGAAGGGTCCGTAAAAATGTATCTGTTAGTCTACACCAGGGTTTCCTTTGGGAAAATGTGGCGCCGGACAACGTGAACAACACAATTTCAATTTACAGGACATTTGAGAAATGTACCAGACATCCATATGCATTGGGTGCGTAATGCATTAGGGCGTCCACACACAGGGCTCAAAATCACATTTACATTCTTGTAAATCATCTTAACAGACTAGAAATTAGCCTGTAAAGTTGTAATAAAGTAAAACAATGGTCTTATACCAACATGAAAGGTTATTTTTTTAAAGCAAAACATTGCCCATTGCATCTTCATCCCTGCTATAAATCATAAATCAATATCATAAATAAAATGAAAATAGCATTTAGTCGTGAAGAACAAGTTGTCTACACAGTAATTAAACACAACTTCAAAATATAATATTTGTATAATATAATTTGCGAACAACCTGTACTATGGGCTATTTGTTTGAACATTTTAATGAGTAAATGAAACACAGCTGTTTTCAGGCCTCTAATTTAATTTAGCCTAGGCATTAACATTTTAATCAGTCCTAATAAGGAACCAAACAGGGTTGTCTCTGAACTCCAGGGCTGGCCGGTCATGGCTACAAGGAATCAAATTTTTGTCAAATTAATGTCAGATTAGATTTTTGTAGCAGGTTAGAATTCATGCAGCATGTTAGGAGAATTCATGTAGCAGGTTAGGAAAAGCTTTAGGGTAGCTAAAATGCAAAGGTTTGACAAAAGATGGAGCCCTTCTAGCCATGACCGGGCAGGCCCGCCCCACTCCTGCTGCGATTGAAAACCACAGCAGTGGAAAGAGCACGCTCTAGGCGGCCACAAAATGAAACAATTATAAAACTGATGTTGGACAATCTAATTCAGTATGTAAGTAAAGAAGATCCGTTGGTTCATTGAGAGAAAGCTTCTTTTCTCTGCTCCAGTGAAACGAGGCTCGCTCCATGCATTTATGAAAGCACTCAAAAGCACTCTTACTCTTTTTTTTTTTTTTTTTTTACAGTTCTACTGGATTATGTTAACAAATGTTATGTTTATTGTAATTTGAACTATCACTGGGTCGTGAATTGTGTGATATTTGATATACTGTACCACTCAAAAGTTTGGACACACCTTCTCATTCCAGGGGTTTTCTTTACTATTTTCTACATTGTAGCAAAATACTGAAGACATCAAAACTATGAAATAACATGCCAAGAGTGTGCAAAGCTTTCATCAAGGCAAAGGGTGGCTACTTTAAAGAATATCAAATATAAAATATACTTTTGATGTATTTAACACTTTCTTGGTTACTACATGATTCCATATGTGTTATTTCATAGTTTTGATGTCTTCACTATTATTCTACAATGTAGAACATAATACAAATAAAGAAAAACCCTTGAATGAGGAGGTGTGTCCAAATGTTTTACTGGTACTGTACGTGGCTGTCACGTCTGCTCCTCCCCTCCAGCGTACGATGTTGCCAGAGTATTAACCACCGGTCCTGGGATTCATCATTACGCACACCTGCCACTCATCATTACTCGCACCTGTGAATCATTATGATTCACACCTGGACTCCATTACCTTCATCATTTTCTCCCCTTTATATGTCACTCTCCCATGTTCACTCACCAGTTGGTACTGTTCTTGTGTTTCGGCGTACTGCCTTATGTTAGTGGCGTACTGCCTTATGTTAGTGGCGTGTTCTTGGTTTTGTTGTTAAAACATTTCACCTCGTTCCAAGTCACCGCCCCATCATTACAGTGGCTTATTGACAACTCTGTTTCTTACTATAGGCAGTTGGCTGTCTAGTTATTGCAACATTGTAACTCTCTGATGTGAGTAGTTGGCAACATTGTTTTGTTTCCAAGTGCTACTGAATAAGCTCAACAGAAATGCAACAATTGCTCCGAATGATACAAATCATTACTCTACTCTATCAATCCGGTCCAAATCTTTATACTACACAGGGTCGTAATATGTGAATCTTGCCTAGGGCGGCAGCAGAACTGCTTGGACCGGGTCTGACCAACACTATCATTTGCCTCTAATTGACTTACGCTTGCAGCTAACCTTGGCCTGCTCAAAGTGAGCCACTACTGATGGGAAGTCAAAACTGTCCAACTCTATGGAGCAGCTTGATGTGCATCAGTCTCGTTACTTTGTCTTCAAGAAGGCACGATCTTGAGGAAGTCCTTACTCTGTTTTTGACAAAGAGTCCCCTTTTGGCGGGCACACTGGGAACGGGGTTAATCAACTCAATCTTCGCCATTTTTGCCCAGCCCAGTACACTTAGCTGAAGTCCCTTTTGAGGACCTCAAGTCTTTTGCGTGAGTAAAAACAAGCCCAACACTAATTTCCCAGCAGCTTGAGGATTTATTATCCTATGAAATATATTTGCCTTTGAAGTTTGAACACATCGACTGGTATTTACATCAATGACTTAAAAAGCATTATTTTGTCATGGATTTTTTTTCTCCCGGACAACCATGTGACCTGATCACATATTTTTTGGGCCAAAAGCTGGGAGTTACCGGTTAACAGAAGCCCTGGTATACACCGGTTGTTTACGGAGCATGTGACAAATAAAATTGATTATGAACGCAGCGTTCCTGAACGGCTATAACCACTTTTTCCAGATTTTTATTTCACATTTATTTAACCAGGTAGGCTAGTTGAGAACAAGGTCTCATTTAGGTCACATGGTTAGGAAATACTTTCTCATTGGTCAGCAGACAGGAACTAAAGTGTCCATTGGAAAACAACACAATAAACAAAACCCTACAATGATTTCTTACTGAATACCTCAATCAATGGTGAATTTGCTTGGCTGAGAAGGATTGTTAGTGTTCATTTTCAGGCCTGTGATAGATGCACTGTATGTCTGCAGCTCATAAGCTATGTCACACTATGACTGGTAGTCACTATTACACTCTGGCTTTCCATTTGGGTAACTGATCATCACTGCATAAAAACCACCCCTGACTGTGATTTGTGCCATCGATTAAAACGCAGGAGGGAAACATTGGTGAGATGTTCGCAAGAACTAACAACGCTAGGCAGGGAGAGAGATGGAGATGGGCAGGGAGGCTTGGGCAAGGAGTGCGATGATAGGGAGGGGGGTTGAGTGGTAAAGGGGTGGGGTGAGGGGGGTGCAAGACAGACATAAAATACAGAAACCTGTCCTTATATGGAAATGCAAGGGAATGGGCCTGGGCCCGTTCTGTGACAGATAGGAAGAATGACAGCTGTGTGGGCCAATCAATAAGGGCCCACAGCGCGGCCCTGTCAGACAGATGGCAAATTGGAGAGCCGGGTGACACTAAGACAAATTGACACAATCAGATACACAGAGACGGACAGGCGTGATGTGTGAAACACACACACACACACACACACACACACACACACACACACACACACACACACACACACACACACACACACACACACACACACAGACATACACTCTGGAAACAAATAACCAAATCTACTGAGAGAGAGGGATGCAAAGGCCAAAGCCTTCAACCTGTGTGTTGGACCTATTTTCTCTCCCTCTTGTACCTGTGTTGATCACATTTCCTGTCTTCCACTTCTTTCTCTCACACATTCCCCTTTGCGGCCACACATACATTTTACAGTGTCAATCTGGGTTGTGTCCTTATCTTTCCTGTCCTCCCTCCTCCTCAATCTGGGTTGTGCCCTTATCTTTCCTGTCCTCCCTCCCTTCCTCAATCTGGGTTGTGCCCTTATCTTTCCTGTCCTCCCTCTTCCTCAATCTGGGTTGTGCCCTTATCTTTCAATCTGGGTTGTCCTCCCTCCTCCTCAATCTGGGTTGTGCCCTTATCTTTCCTGTCCTCCCTCCTCCTCAATCTGGGTTGTGCCCTTATCTTTCCTGTCCTCCCTCCTCCTCAATCTGGGTTGTGCCCTTATCTTTCCTGTCCTCCCTCCTCCTCAATCTGGGTTGTGCCCTTATCTTTCCTGTCCTCCCTCCTCCTCAATCTGGGTTGTGCCCTTATCTTTCCTGTCCTCCCTCCTCCTCAATCTGGGTTGTGCCCTTATCTTTCCTGTCCTCCCTCCTCCTCAATCTGGGTTGTGCCCTTATCTTTCCTGTCCTCCCTCCTCCTCAATCTGGGTTGTGCCCTTATCTTTCCTGTCCTCCCTCCTCCTCAATCTGGGTTGTGCCCTTATCTTTCCTGTCCTCCCTCCTCCTCAATCTGGGTTGTGCCCTTATCTTTCCTGTCCTCCCTCCTCCTCAATCTGGGTTGTGCCCTTATCTTTCCTGTCCTCCCTCCTCCTCAATCTGGGTTGTGCCCTTATCTTTCCTGTCCTCCCTCCTCCTCAATCTGGGTTGTGCCCTTATCTTTCCTGTCCTCCCTCCTCCTCAATCTGGGTTGTGTCCTTATCTTTCCTGTCCTCCCTCTTCCTCAATCTGGGTTGTGCCCTTATCTTTCCTGTCCTCCCTCCTCCTCAATCTGGGTTGTGCCCTTATCTTTCCTGTCCTCCCTCCTCCTCAATCTGGGTTGTGCCCTTATCTTTCCTGTCCTCCCTCCTCCTCAATCTGGGTTGTGCCCTTATCTTTCCTGTCCTCCCTCCTCCTCAATCTGGGTTGTGCCCTTATCTTTCCTGTCCTCCCTCTTCCTCAATCTGGGTTGTGCCCTTATCTTTCCTGTCCTCCCTCCTCCTCAATCTGGGTTGTGCCCTTATCTTTCCTGTCCTCCCTCCTCCTCAATCTGGGTTGTGCCCTTATCTTTCCTGTCCTCCCTCCTCCTCAATCTGGGTTGTGCCCTTATCTTTCCTGTCCTCCCTCCTCCTCATTTGGTTGCCTCTCTTTTTCACTTTTTCTTTATTTTTCATCTACTGGCTTCTGGTGGGTTTTTGTTTGGGTGCGAGGCATCGGTCACTGTGAGGGTAGTGTGTGGGTGTTTGTGTATGTGTGCGTGCGTGTGTCTCTGTGCCTCTTCCTGTGTGCAACGTTGTTGTTGTGTGTCTGCTGTGTGTGTGTGTGTGTGTGTGTGTGTGTGTGTGTGTGTGTGTGTGTGTGTGTGTGTGTGTGTGTGTATTCAGCAAGCACCATTTGTCTCTGTTGTTTGTTTGTGAAAGCAGGAAGATAAATGTAATTAGATAAATGAAATTGCACTGTTCCCTTTATCTCCTCTCTCTCTCCCACTCTGTTCTCCCTAATCCATCTCTTGCTGCTCTTCTCATTCTCTCTCACCCTTTTGCCCTTCCAGTCCCTCTTTCTCCTCCTTTCACTCTCCATCTCTTCCGGACATATTTTCATTTGCAGGGAGTGAAAGTTGCTGTTTGAATAAGCATATTTGTCCTGTTTAATAGTATGCCTCCTCACTCCAGTCCATCATTTAGCTTATTCTCCTTATCTTCTGTAAACACACACATTCATCTTGCTATCTCTGGGCTTCTCTCTTTATCTCTGGGCTTCTCTCTTTCTCTCTAGGCTTCCTCTCTCTCTGTGCTTCTCTCTTTCTCTCTAGGCTTCCTCTCTCTCTGGGCTTCTATCTTTCTCTCTACTCTCTCTCTGGGCTTCTCTCTTTCTCTCTAGGCTTCCTCTCTCTCTGGGCTTCTCTCTTTCTCTCTAGGCTTCCTCTCTCTCTGGGCTTCTCTCTTTCTCTCTAGGCTTCCTCTCTCTCTGTGCTTCTCTCTTTCTCTCTAGGCTTCCTCTCTCTCTGGGCTTCCTCTCTCTCTGGGCTTCTCTCTTTCTCTCTAGGCTTCCTCTCTCTCTGGGCTTCTCTCTTTCTCTCTAGGCTTCCTCTCTCTCTGGGCTTCTCTCTTTCTCTCTAGGCTTCCTCTCTCTCTGGGCTTCTCCCTTTCTCTCTAGGCTTCCTCTCTCCCTGGGCTTCTCTCTTTCTCTCTAGGCTTCCTCTCTCTCTGGGCTTCTCTCTTTCTCTCTAGGCTTCCTCTCTCTCTGGGCTTCTCTCTTTCTCTCTAGGCTTCTTCTCTCTCTGGCTTTCTCTTTCGACCCACCGCTCTGCCCATTTCCAACACCCAAGTTTATCAAAATAGTACTAATAAACAACATACTGGGTTTAGCATGTGGCTGTTACACCAACAGTAGAACTCTTAAAGAGTGACTGCCTTTAAAAAGCAACCGATCGTTGTGGAAACAGCTAGTTACTAAACAGTTATTCTGGTGTCAAAATTCACTACAAAGTGTAAATAGGATAATTTTGGTCATAAAGTCGGTGAGTAAATGAAGGTTGGGTTTTGGTTTGACAAGCTGTTCACCCCATGTCAGTGAGAAAACGGACATTGTCAAACCGAAAGCCAACCTTCATTTACCTGTTGTGACTCACCGACTTTATGACCAAAATTATCCTATTTACACTTTGTAGTGAATTTTGACACCAGAATAACTGTTTAGTAACTAGCTGTTTCCTCACTTACTGAAGAAATACTGCACCAAACGCCTTAGATGTAAAATTGTGCAACGAAAACATCCTCTGAAAATGTCCAAATTCATTACAGATCTCTTGAGTTCTCTTACATTCATTCTGGGGATTTTGAGGAAGTGAAATAGGCTTCCGTATCTACAGTGGCTCATGGGGGACAAACATCATTAACCAAACACAGCATTGGACAAGAAACACACCTCCAAGACTGAAATCTTGTTTTTCTAATGAGTAACAGAAAACACACGTGCCAATCGGTGTGTTCAGTGGCTCCTAAACCTTGTACATCAGATGGACAGAGTCCCAGTCACGCTAAGGGTTCTCCTTTCTCCTTTCATAGAGGAAACGTTGTACTGGAAGCTTGGCTGTCGGGGAGTTGATTCCAAAGCCATCACTACAATGTCTTTTCAAAATCCAATTGAAGCGTGACGTGAATTCCCTAACTTGGACCTGGCTACAGGGAAAAGTGCAGATGAGGAACATCAGATGTTATACAATAAAGCGTATTATGGCTGAATTGAACAACACTTGTGGGAGCAGCAAACTGTAAATATGACCTTGTTTCTAAAGCAAGGACTGTTCTCTTAAGGTTTGTGAAACCCATATGGGAATGTGGCAGGTATTTATCAGTAGGTGTTTGTTGTCGGCTTACAGGGTTTATCATCCACAGTGACCTATTTCACTTATTTTATTCATTGTCGTTGTCATGGAATAAATCCCACGCACCTTCACCAGTAAGCTCAGAGGTGCCAGTGTTTTTCCCATTAATCATCATCATCATCACATTTCTGCTTCATCTATTCTGAGTGTTTCACGACTCCGGGACCAATGAAATGTATTCAGATACCATCTGGAGTTTCGTTCTATTATGTTCACAAATGGAACATCTTTTCCGTTTCCTGTTTCATTTCATGTATCCGTTTTGGAGATACAAGGTTTTCTCCTGGCAGCAACACCATCGTTATTGGCTCAACATCTGAGACGCAGCCGGAGGTAGTGTAGTGTATCTCTGTCGTCTCTCACCCTCACTCTGCTGTTTTCTTACATAAGCTTTATGTTATGTCTGCTGGGAGTGTGACATGTCAATGCCAATGTCTGTCACGTGTGTTAGTATGATGAGCATTAGAATGTACAGTGAAGTGAGTGTTCACATGAGTGTAGGTTGGGGCAGGGGTTTGACCATGGACTGTGTGAGTATTGCGTGTTTCAGGAGCTGTTCTATGCCGTGCTCTGCTCAGCAGCTGCTAGCCTATTTGCATGTCTGCCTCCAGCAGGTAGCTAGCTATGTGTGGGTGTGTGTGTGTAATTTCATATGCCAGCATGCCACTGTGATTGTCTTCCCAGGGACAGTGACAGGTCATGTTGTTGCTCGTAGCGTGTGTGTGTGTGTGTGTGTGTGTGTGTGTGTGTGTGTGTGTGTGTGTGTGTGTGTGTGTGTGTGTGTGTGTGTGTGTGTGTGTGTGTGTGTGTGTGTGTGTGTGTGTGTGCATGGGCATGTACATCTTAGTGTGTGTGTGAGAGAGAGAGACCAGGTCAGTGCGATGTGTTTTTATGTCTACCTGTCAGCATATATTAAAGTTGCACTATGTAGAATTTGCTCTGCCATTTCCTGTTTGCTAAACCTCTAATAGTTTGTCTAATTTCTGTTTGTGACAAAATAAACTAGTATAGTGTAGAGAATCATTGTATCATATAATCCACTGTGAAATATATTTTCCATAACCAAAAATATTGTTGTTTCAGCTGTTTGAAGCTGGTGTACAAAACCAAAAGTAGCAAAAACAAAACTTAAGAATGGGAAGCATAGAAATAGATCACATAGATCAGATCAACCGCTTCTTAAACTTGCTTTCAAGTACAATGATAGATCCATAACTCACATTTCTATGTGAATTTGTTTGGGTTGCACAAAAAGTTACATATTGCAACTTTAATGTTTGTGTGTGTTAGTTTAGTTCTGTTGGTTTGATTGTATGTCAAAATGTCTATGAGGATTAACGTCTTCATCTAAGTGAGTTTGTGATCGCAGAAGTATATGTCTGTGTGTGTGTGTGTGTGTGCATGTGTGCCTGACTTCTAGGTCTTTGAGTGAGTATGTGTGTGATTGTATTTTATGTCAAACTGTCCGTTTGGATTAGCGTCTTTCTCTTCCTCTGTGTGTGTCTCATTCCCTGTCTGAGTGTCTCACTCTGAGCCGGTGGGCGAGTGATAGCATCTGTGTGTGTTTTGTGTTGACACGGTGACACCGGCTCTCAAAAAACATTTGGACCATCCTTATGGCGGTGAGTCATGCAGCGTCTCTGCTCCCCAGTCGGCGGTCACTAGGCTGCGTCTGGATTGGCATGCGCCCAACGCCTTTAACCCTCTGCACCTCCTCGGCGACACTTCCTGTAGGAGTATTTCATGGCTCCTGCCTTGTATTCTAATAGCCTTCTGTAATTACCTTCTTCCCTGCTAGAACAATTACTCAGGCCAACCAAGGGAAAGTGCCAATGTTATTTTTAGATTTTATTAATGATAATTCTCACGGCTACAAACTGCTTTCTCGCTCTCCTCTCTGACTCTCTCTCAATTCCCTTTTTTAATCGCCACCTCATTTCCTCTTCCCCTCCCTCCCTCCCTCAAATCTCCTCTCTCCCTCCTTCTCCTCTTCCTTTTCTGTCTCTCCCTATTTCTCACACTCCTTCAGTTCTCCATTAAGAGTAACATCCAACACTCTCCCTCTTTCTTGGTTGTCAGAATAGAGAAGCAGCACTCTCTCTCTCCCACTCCCTCTCCCTCTCTCTCTCTCTCTCTCTCTCTTGTTCCACTGTTTGTCGAGGAGGAGAGAGCTACTTCTGTTTCTGAGTTTTAGTTGCAGTGGAATTGTGTCAACTGGAGCTGTGACTGTCTTTCACACTCTACCACCTCTCTCTCTCTCTCTCTCTCTCTCATTCTATCCCCACCTCATAAGTCTAGCTTCAATATCCTTTGGGTTTTATTGGCATGGCATTCATTCTAGTAAAGCCCTTTATCCTCCTCTGGCTCTCTATTTCATTCACTCTATCTCTCTCCGTCTCCCCCTCTCTCCGTCTCCCCCTCCCCCCCTCTCTCCGTCTCCCCCTCCCTCCCTCTCTCCGTCTCCCCCTCCCTCCCTCTCTCCGTCTCCCCCTCCCTCCCTCTCTCCGTCTCCCCCTCCCTCCATCTCTCCGTCTCCCCACCATCTCTCCGTCTCCCCCTCCCTCGCTCAGTCTCGCCCTCGCTCTCTCCGTCTCTCCCTCCCTCGCTCCGTCTCTCCCTCTCTCTGGCTCCATCTCTCCCTCTCTCTGGCTCCGTCTCTCCCTCTCTCTGGCTCCGTCTCGCCCTCTCTCTGGCTCCGTCTCTCTCTGGCTCCGTCTCTCTCTGGCTCCGTCTCTCTCTGGCTCCGTCTCTCTCTGGCTCCGTCTCTCCCTCTCTCTGGCTCCGTCTCTCCCTCTCTCTGGTTCCGTCTCTCCCTCTCTCCGGCTCTGTCTCTCCCTCTCTCTGGCTCCGTCTCTCCCTCCCTCTGGCTCCGTCTCTCCCTCCCTCTGGCTCCGTCTCGCCCTCTCTCTGGCTCCGTCTCGCCCTCTCTCTGGCTCCGTCTCTCCCTCCCTCGCTCCGTCTCTCTCTGGCTCCGTCTCTCCCTCTCTCTGGCTCCGTCTCTCCCTCCCTCTGGCTCCGTCTCTCCCTCCCTCGCTCCGTCTCGCCCTCTCTCTGGCTCCGTCTCGCCCTCTCTCTGGCTCCGTCTCGCCCTCTCTCTGGCTCCGTCTCGCCCTCTCTCTGGCTCCGTCTCTCCCTCCCTCTGGCTCCGTCTCTCCCTCCCTCGCTTCGTCTCTCCCTCCCTCGCTCCGTCTCTCCCTCTCTCTGGCTCCGTCTCTCCCTCTCTCTGGTTCCGTCTCTCCCTCCCTCGCTCCGTCTCTCCCTCTCTCTGGTTCCGTCTCGCCCTCCCTCGCTCCGTCTCGCCCTCTCTCTGGCTCCGTCTCGCCCTCTCTCTGGCTCCGTCTCGCCCTCTCTCTGGCTCCGTCTCGCCCTCTCTCTGGCTCCGTCTCGCCCTCTCTCTGGCTCCGTCTCTCCCTCGCTCCGTCTCTCCCTCTCTCTGGCTCCGTCTCTCCCTCTCTCTGGCTCCGTCTCTCCCTCTCTCTGGCTCCGTCTCGCCCTCCCTCGCTCCGTCTCGCCCTCTCTCTGGCTCCGTCTCGCCCTCTCTCTGGCTCCGTCTCTCCCTCTCTCTGGCTCCGTCTCTCCCTCTCTCTGGCTCCATCTCGCCCTCTCTCTGGCTCCGTCTCGCCCTCTCTCTGGCTCCGTCTCTCCCTCTCTCTGGCTCCGTCTCTCCCTCTCTCTGGCTCCGTCTCTCCCTCTCTCTGGCTCCGTCTCTCCCTCTCTCTGGCTCCGTCTCGCCCTCTCTCTGGCTCCGTCTCGCCCTCTCTCTGGCTCCGTCTCGCCCTATCTCTGGCTCCGTCTCGCCCTCTCTCTGGCTCCGTCTCGCCCTCTCTCTGGCTCCGTCTCGCCCTCTCTCTGGCTCCGTCTCGCCCTCTCTCTGGCTCCGTCTCGCCCTCTCTCTGGCTCCGTCTCTCCCTCTCTCTGGCTCAGTCTCTCCCTCCCTCGCCCCGTCTCTCTCTGGCTTCGTCTCTCCCTCCCTCGCTCCGTCTCTCCCTCCCTCGCTCCGTCTCTCCCTCTCTCTGGCTCCGTCTCTCCCTCCCTCGCTTCGTCTCTCCCTCTCTCTGGCTCCGTCTCTCCCTCTCTCTGGCTCCGTCTCTCCCTCTCTCTGGCTCCGTCTCTCCCTCCCTTGCTCCGTCTCTCCCTCTCTCTGGCTCCGTCTCTCCCTCGCTCCGTCTCTCCCTCTCTCTGGCTCAGTCTCTCCCTCTCTCTGGCTCCGTCTCTCCCACTCTCTGGCCCCGTCTCTCCCTCTCTCTGGCTCCGTCTCGCCCTCTCTCTGGCTCCGTCTCGCCCTCTCTCTGGCTCCGTCTCGCCCTCTCTCTGGCTCCGTCTCTCCCTCTCTCTGGCTCCGTCTCTCCCTCCCTTGCTCCGTCTCTCCCTCTCTCTGGCTCCGTCTCTCCCTCGCTCCGTCTCTCCCTCTCTCTGGCTCAGTCTCTCCCTCTCTCTGGCTCCGTCTCTCCCACTCTCTGGCCCCGTCTCTCCCTCTCTCTGGCTCCGTCTCTCCCTCTCTCTGGCTCCGTCTCTCCCACTCTCTGGCCCCGTCTCTCCCTCTCTCTGGCTCCGTCTCTCCCTCTCTCTGGCTCCGTCTCTCCCTCCCTCGCTCCGTCTCTCTCTGGCTCCGTCTCTCCCTCCCTCGCTTCGTCTCTCTCTGGCTCCGTCTCTCCCTCTCTCTGGCTCTGTCTCTCCCTCTCTCTGGCTCCGTCTCTCCCTCCCTCGCTCCATCTCTCCCTCTCTCTGGCTCCGTCTCTCCCTCTCTCTGGCTCCGTCTCTCCCTCCCTCGCTCCGTCTCTCCCTCTCTTGCTCCGTCTCTCCCTCTCTCCGGCTCCCCCTCCCTCTCTCCGGCTCCCCCTCCCTCTCTCCGGCTCCCCCTCCCTCCCTCGCTCCGGCTCCCCCTCCCTCCCTCGCTCCGTCTCTCCCTCTCTCCGGCTCCCCCTCCCTCTCTCCGTCTCCCCCTCCCTCTCTCCGTCTCTCTCTCGCTTCCCTTTTTAATGTGAATGCAGGACTTTAAACTCTGCTGTCTGTTCCCAAGACATTATGTTCTGCGTTTCATCTAACACCCTCTCAGTCCTCTCCCGCTGACCACTCCTCTCCTCCACACCTCTCCCCCTCCATCCACCTGTCTCTCCCTCTATATCTACCTCTCCCACTCGCTTAGTTAGAGCTCAGGTTGCTTGGGACTCCATTAGAAATAAAGGGAGTCTGTGTTAAGGGGAAGAAAAAATGGAGGGAAAGAAAGAGTTGACAGTAACAGGAGTCCAGCGAAGTGTCTGCTTTCTTTATTACCCAGGTCCCTCTGTTCTTCTCCTTTTCTCTCTCCTTCCCTTTATCCATCGCCCCAGAGGAAACCGCTTTAGAACTGTGTGGAAATCAATCACTCTCTCCGTCCCCTGCACTCGTCTTTCATCTCCATCTCTCTTTTTGTAACGCTTCTACCCTCTCTTTTAAATCAAATCAGACCATATTTATTTAGGAGACTTTTGGAGGCAAAGCAACAAAGTGCTCCCTCTACCCACCATGGATGGTGGTGTGTGATGTGCATGCTGATGTTGATGTGAATCGGTGCTCTGCGTCTGGTTGTAGGGGTCCTTTAATCCCAACCCCAGTCTGTCTCCCAGAACTGGTAATCTAATCCTCCGTTCAATTTCAATTTAAATGTAACCCCTATCTAACCTCCAGTGCTGGCTAGAGGCCTCAGGTAAGACACGCGTGTTTGGCTGGCTGCGACAGGGTTGGCACTAGTTGTGTGTGTGTGTGTGTGTGTGTGTGTGTTGGTGCAGGAAAAAGATAGCTGAAAACAACAACCATATTTAGTGGTTCACAGGCGAAAGGGAGAAAGATGAGGTATAAATGCTATGAATATTTGAAGAGAGTTGATTAAATTGACAGACAGTAGAGAAGAAGGCTTGTTTGTTAGTCACCAGGCACCCCAGAGCTGTACTGTACTAGGATTCTAGAAGATCTCTGCTGTTTCCATGTTATCACAGATACACGTATTATTCCAGAATAATCCAAATGCTTTGTGTTTGCGTTATTTGATCTCTGTATTTTAGCTTTTCGCTCGCTTTCCCTTTGTAGCAGTCTATCATGGTCTCTCTTTATTTCAATCTCTCTCTCCCCTCCCCGTATTCACCCCCCCCCCCCCCCCCCCATCTCTTTGTCTCTTATCCCAAGAGATGTATCTAAAGGGTCCTGTTGGGATTCTGCTCTTTCATTAAAGTAATTATGCTATACACCAATCCCTTTCTCTCTCTCTCTCCCCCTCCCGCCCTCCATTTCTCTCAGTCCCTGCCGTATATCACCTTCTTTCCTCAAACATGTATTATGTCTACTTATCCATCCACCTTTCTCCCCATCTCTCTCCATCTCCTCCTCCTCCTTTCTCTCCATTTTCTCTCTCTCCCTGTCATTGTATTTAATTCCTTCTTTCTTACTCTCTCTCATATTCATAATTACAGTCCCCATCTCTCTCTCTATCCCCCTCTCTCTGTCTCTCTCTCTCTTTCTATCTCTCTCTATCCCCCCTCTCTCTTCAGGAGCGACCCAATGGTATATTATCATATGTCCCAGTTCTGAATGGGGCCCTTGGCGGGACAGAGGCGTAATAAATTCAGGGGTCTCATTAATATTTAACACACTGCCTTGTTTCTGTTTGCTTAATGATAGCACTAATTCAAAGACCATTGATTAAAATTTCATTTTATTTGTTAGATCTTTTCCCTGTTTTTATTTATTTGTTCTAGCCTCGGAATGTTTGCGCGTGTGTGTGTAGGCAAGCGGGAGATCAGTTGTTGACAAGTATAGACATGCTTCCTGCTCCTTCATGTTCCGATGAGGGTGTGTGTTACACATGCAGTAGGGTTATGTGTGGCAGTATGGCCCCATTTTGATGTTGTTTTCAATGTTCTGTTTCTGGTCTTTTCTCTAGAGGCTTAGAATCATAGCTGATCACAGATTTATCAGTAAGAGAGGGGAGGGAGGGAGAGGGAGAGAGGAGCGAGAGAGAGCAAGAGGGAGAGAAAAAAACACATCAGACAAACCTTGGTGTTCTTTTTATTCTGTTTAACTCCAAGGGTTTTGGTTGACCCTCCTTTCCTCTCTCTCTCTCCCTCTCTCTCCCCCTATCCCTTTCACTCTCCCTCTTCCTCTCTCTCCCTCCCTCTCCTCCTATCCCTTTCACTCTCCCTCTTCCTCTCTCCCTCTCTCTCCCCCTATCCCTTTCACTCTCCCTCCATCTCCTCCTATCCCTTTCACTCTCCCTCTTCCTCTCTCTCCCTCCCTCCCTCTCCCCCTATCCCCTTCACTCTCCCTCTTCCTCTCTCTCTCATCCACTATCCTGTAAAGAAGCTTGTTATTTTGTCAGATGTCTATTTTGGTGTGTCTTTGTTTCTCTGGTCCATGCCAATCCACAGCACCGCAGCCTGCCAAGACTGTGCAGGACATGAATCTGAAGCACCTAGTGTGTGTGTGTGTGTGTGTGTGTGTGTGTGTGTGTTAAAAGAACAGTGACAGTTGATCAGTATACATTCACATCTCTGCATGTCTTCTTCCTTTAAGTCCTCTTTTCTTCAGTCTCCACTGATTGATCTCTTTCTCTCTCTCTCTGATCCCCTTCCTTTGTATCATTTACAATTCCCCCACTCCTCTCGTTTCCTCCTCTCCCTCCTCAGATGTTTTGGAGAAATCTCTCTTTCATTTATTCTCTCTTCTAGTCTCCTGTCATGGGAAGGGATAGAGAGATGGGGGAAAGAAGGAGAGTGGGGAGGGGAGAAAGTAAATTTCGTTATATCCTCTTTTTTAGACTGCTTGTTGCTGGAAGGGCAAATTTGTCGCGTTTCAGATATGAAGAGAGAGAGAGAGTGAGAGGTAGAGAGACAGAGAGAGATTTGGCTCCGTGCTGTAATGGAAAGAAGAGGGATGAGAGGAACGATAGAGGAGGGAGGATGGCGCCAGGGTGTCATACACACTTCTCTGTAAACAAAGTGACAGTCATTTACCAACTAACAATCCATACTTCCCTTTTGTACTCATCCCTGACTACCTCGTTCCTGTCTTTCACCTCTCTCGCTCTCTGTGTCTCTCGCGCTCTCTCTCGCTCTCTGTGTCTCTCGCTCTCGCTCGCTCTCACACGCTCTCTCGCTCTCTCTCTCTGTCTCTCTTTCTCTCGCTCTCTCTCTGTCTCTCTTTCTCTCTCTCTCTCTCTCTCTGTGTCTCTCTCTCTCGCTCGCTCTCTGTCTCTCTCTCTCTCTCTCGCTCTCTCTCGCTCTCTCTCGCTCTCTTGCTCTCTCGTGCTCTCTCGCTCTCTCGCGCTCTCTCCTCTGTGTCTGCCTCTCTCTCTCTCGCTCTGTCTCTCTCTCTCTCTCTCGCTCTCTCTCTCTCGCTCTCTCTCTCTCTCGCTCTCTCTCGCTCTCTCTCGCTCTCTCTCGCTCTCTCTCGCTCTCTCGCGCTCTCTCTCTCTCTCGCGCTCTCTCTCCCTGTCATTCTTTCTCTCCCTGTCATTCTCTCTCTCTCTGTCACTCTCTCTCTCCTTGTCTCCCCCCCCCCCCCCCCTCTCTCTCTCTCTCTCTCTCTCTCTCTCTCTCTCTCTGTCACTCTCTCTCTCCTTCTCTCTCTCCTTCTTTCTCTCCCTCTCTCTCTCCTTCTCTCTCTCCCTCTCTCTCTCTCTTTCTCACGCTCTCTCGCTCTCTCACTCTCTCCCTCTTGCTCTCTCTTTCTGTCTCTCTTTCTCTCTCTCTCGTGCTCTCTCCTCCGTGTCTCCCTCTCTCTCTCCCTCTCCCTGTCTCTCTCTCCCTGTCATTCTTTCTCTCCCTGTCATTACCTCCCTTTCTCCCCCTGTCTCTCTCCCTGTCATTCTCTCTCTCTCTGTCACTCTCTCTCTCCCTCTTTCTCTCTCTCTCCCCCTCTCTCTCTCTCTCTCTCTCTCTCTCTCTCTGACACTCTCTCTCTCTCTCTCTCTGACACTCTCTCTCTCTCTCTCTCTCTCTCTCTCTCTCTCTCTCTCTCTCTCTCTCTCTCGCTCTCTCTCTCTCTCTCTCTCTCTCTCCCTCTCTCTCTCTCCCTCTCTGTCTCTTTCTCCCCCTGTCTCTCTCCCTGTCACTCTCTCTCTCTCTGTCACTCTCTCTCTCCCTGTCTCTCTTTCCCTCTGAGAAAGTGCTTCATCAGCCAGCTACAGTGATTTAACTCTCTCCATCATTGCACTCCTCTCCTATTTACCTCCATCTCCTCCTCTTGTTCCCCTCCTTTTGCATTTCCTTCCTTATCAAATATAGATGGGTTTTCTTGTACCTCCATCTCTTCCTCTCTCCTATCCTATTCTTTCAAAGTTGATTTTCCTCTCACTGCCTTTCTTCTTTAAAAAAATGTGTATGTGTGAGAGAAAGTGTTTGTGTGGTGTGTGTGTATGTTTGTGTTGTGTGTGTATGTTTGTTTGGTGTGTTTGTGTGTGTGTGTGTGTGTGTGTGTTTGTGTGTGTATGTTTGTGTGTGTGTGTGTGTTTGTGTGGTGTGTGTGGTGCGTGCATGTTTGTGTGTGCAATATATTTCACAAAGGATTTCTACTGTATTCTCCTTGGCATTGATGTGTTGGGATCTGTATTGTTTATGATATTACCAGTTTCAATAATACATTGTGTGTCTGATATATTATATCAGTTCACTGTGATACATAATAGATTAATATGGCCCTATCCCAGTGTCTATACCATGGAGTTTGATGGATGTTGTGCTGGAGGCTTGGATGCTGTTGAGAAGAGGGAGGGGATACTGGAGGCTTGGATGCTGTTGAGCAGAGGGAGGGGATACTGGAGATTGGTGTTGCTTTGCATGGTGTAAGAAAACGTTACTGAAAGGTTTGATGAAGTCAGTTCCGGAAGTGTTTTGCACTGTGCGACTGAGTTAATAGGACCAGCTAGGCTCTTGTTTTTATCCTGTATTGTGCTGTACTGCCATTTGTGAGGGTGTGTTTGAGTGTGTATTTGTGCGTGTGTTTGCTGTAACAGGCCAGAGTGAAACTCTCTCTTAGGTTGCTGCTGAACAGTCTTTTCAACTTTGTTTTTACTGAAGACTATTCCTGACTACAAAAAAAATATGTTTTCAGCTCCCAAAGAAAGGCTGAAATGTCAATGGAAAATAGAACGGTGTGCGTGTGTGTGTGTGCGCGCGTGGGTGGGTGGGTGTGTGGGTGGGTGTGTGTAGTTGCTGCTTCTCTGTGTAAATCTCTGGATCAGAGCGTTTGTTTAAATGAGCTGAGTTGAGAAACCTCTGCTAAAGCAGCTAGGGGCCTAATTCAGCATTAGTCAGTCTCAGCTACATGTGTTCCACTCGGAGGGTGGGAGGGAGGGAGGGAGGGTGGGAGGGGGAGGGAGGGTGGGAGGGGAAGGGGAAGGGGAGGGTGGGAGGGGGAGGGAGGGGGGAGGGTGGGAGGGGAAGGGGAAAGTTAAGATAGGAGCTGGGAAGGTATACAGACAAAGAGGAACAGGAGGATGGAGGGAGAGAGACAAAAGGAGGAGGAGTTTTAGAGATTGATAGACAGGAAAACCATTTTGAAAAGTAAAGGAGAAATAGAGGACAGTGCAGGGGTCAATGGGCAGTATCATCCCTCCTGTTAAGGGATTGTCTCTCCCTTCTCTTCTTCCCCTTCTACGGTCAGGACAGCGTCAGCCGGGCATCTTGTACTGTAGGCACAAGGCTTCAAGCTGGTATAATTGGGAAGCCTCGTGAAGCGGTGATGAAGATGTCTGGATCAGAATTAAAGAGTTTTCATCTCTTTTAACTGAGCCCCAAAGCCTCTGAGTCGGCCATCATGCCTCTCTCCATGCTGACAGTACGTAGCCATAGAGATAACAGAGCAGAGGTCTTCTCTTCCTGCTGGTTATAATGATACAGCATGGTTTATTCATGTTGTAGACACCACTTCTGGTCACATCTGGCCTGACCTGGCTCACCTCTACATACACACACACACACACTGCAATGTGGACTGAGCCCTGTGGTGTGGACAGAGAGAAACAGAATCCCCAAGCAGCTTGGCTCTGTGGCTAATAGTGGTGAAGCTCTGAGATGGTTTTTAGGGTCCTGGTCTAGAATCAGTGGTTAGAGGACCATTCTCTCTCCCTGTAGGATGTCTTCAGTGTCAGGTTGGCTTTGTCTGGGTTCGAAGGTGTGTGTGTGTGTGGGTGATGTTCCACTGTGTGACAGGTGAGAGGTCAGGTGATTATACACTCTGACAGCAGGTGAACTCTGTGAGAGAGCGCTGTTGGCCAACACTTCTTAATGAGACCTGGCACCTGCCCTGCACCAAGGGCCAAAAGGGCTAGCAGAGAGGGAGGAGGAGAGGGAGAGGGAGAGGGGTGGACAATGGAGATAGAGGGAAGGGAACAGGGGTAGAGGAAGAGTGGGATAAAGAACAGAAGAGAGAAAGATGGAGGAAGAAGGTGAGATGAAGTGAGGGGGTGAGGGGAAGATGAGAAGGAGTCACCTTGCCCCAATCTTTGAATGTGTTTCCCTTCTGTTCCCCTGAGACTGAACAGTGTTATTATACAGTATAATTCACCCCTGGGGAACTACATCAGCAACATGATTAGTGAGTCAAGTAGTATTTATGTAGCTTTAACCTTCACCAAGCCAGGTAGACTTGAATACTGTACCAGGGTTTGCGCTAGCTCAGTCCCAGATCTCTATGTGCCAGGTCCAGGCTTTAAAGTCCAGGATATAGGAGGTTTTTACACCTTTGCCCTATTCTCTGTCAGTGTGTCGTCATTCCCAGAGAGGGTTGGTGTATAGTGAACCAGAATGATTCATACTCAGAGCTATAAAGAGAGAGGGTTGGTGTATAGTAAACCAGAATGATTCATACTCAGAGCTATAAACAGAGAGAGTTGGTGTATAGTGAACCAGAATGATTCATACTCAGAGCTATAAACAGAGAGAGTTGATGTATAGTGAACCAGAATGATTCATATTCAGAGCTATAAACAGAGAGATTTGGTGTATAGTGAACCAGAATGATTCATACTCATACTAAATGACTCTTCCGTCAGGAACAGAGCTAAACACATTAGTGCTGCTACTCTAAGTGTTTTCTTTCCTGCATCATGCTCTTTATATAGCGCACTAACATAGTGTTTATTAGGCCCTACTCCCTCCTCTCCTCCTCCCTCCCCCCTCTTTTCCACCTCCTCTCCTCCTCTCCCCCACTAATAACAGCTTTCCTGTTTTCTCCCGCCTCTCCACCTCCAACCCTTCATTACTCCTTCATGCAGGAAACATAAATGCACAGCATACCTTAGCTCATCTCCCTCTGCCTTGTTTCTCTCCATCTCTCTCTATCTCTTCATCTCTCTAACTCTGCCTGCTTCATCTCTCCTTCTTTCCTTTGCTATATCCTTCCATCTCCCCACCTCCCACCACCATGGGCTCTCCTCTCCATCTCTCTATTGATCCATCTCTTCACCTCCGTTTCTCCATCTACCCATCCCTACACCACAGTCTCTTCCTCTGTCTGCTGATTACGATCTTGAATGAATCAATCCAGATGCTACTCACATAATCTCTCTCTCAATTCAAAGGGCTTTATTGGCATGGGAAACATATGTTTACATTGCCAAAGCAAGTTAAATAGACAATAAACAAAAGGGAAATAAACAAGGTAAATAAAACATGAACAGTAAACATTACACTCAAAACAGTTTTACATGTTTTAAATGTTGTAACAATGTGCAAATAGGTCACAAAACAGGTCCTAGATCTTGCTGCTGTGATGGCACACTGTCACGACTTCCGCCAAAGTCGGCTACTCTCCTTGTTCGGGCGGCGTTCGACGTAACCGACTTTCTAGCCATCGTCACTCCATTTTTCATGTGTCCATTTGTTTTGTCTTGTTCCCTGCACACCTGGTTTTCATTCCCCAATAAATCTACATGTATTTATTCCTCTGTTCTCCATCATGTCTTTGTGTAAGATTGTTTGTGTTCGTGTGTATTGTTGACGCGCCAGACTGGCTTGTTTTTTCCGTGTTATTTTTCAAGAAGATGTTTATTGTTAAACATTTTGCGTGACTGTTTTGCGTGTTTTGCACTTTTGCCTAAATAAAGTGTGCGCCTGTTCACAAATCTCTGCTCTCCTGCACCTGACTTCGCTACCGGTACGCACACATCTGATACACACTGTGGTAATTCACCTTATAGATACTATGGTTTTTTTTTAGATTGGATTTGTTTTCAAATTCTTTATTGGTCTGTGTAATCTGAGATAAATATGTGTCTCTGATTTGGACATACAGTTGGCAGGAGGTTAGTGCAGCTCACTTTCCACCTCATTTTGTGGGCAGTTGGCACATAGCCTGTCTTCTCTTGAGAGCAAGGTCTGTCAACTGCTCACCCAGAAGCAGCGCTCCTAGTGGCCGGGGACTTTAATGCAGGCAAACTTAAATCAGTTTTACCAAATTTTCACCTGCATGTCACATGTGCAACCAGGGGGAAAAAATCCAGATGACGCGGATGCTACACTACGCGGATGCTACACTACAGGACTGTTTTGCTAGCACAGACTGGAATATGTTCCGGGATTCATCCAATGGCATTGAGGAATACACCACGTCAGTCACCGGCTTCATCAATAAGTGCATCGATGACGTTGTCCCCACAGTGACTGTACGTATTCCAACCAGAAGCCATGGATTACAGGCAACATCCGAATCGAGCTAAAAGCTAGAGCTGACACTTTCAGGGAGTGGGAGACTAATCTGGACGCTTATAAGAAATCCCGGTATGCCCTTAGACGAACCATCAAACAAGCAAAGCGTCAATACAGGATTAATATTGAATCCTACCACACCCGGCTCTGACACTCGCCGGATATGGTATGGCTTGAAAAAACTATTACAGGCCACAAAGGGAAACCCAGACATGAGCTGCCCAGTGACGGGAGCCTACCAGACGAGCTAAATGCCTTTTATGCTCGCTTCGAGGCAAGCAACACCGAAGCATGCATGAGAGAACCAGCTGTTCTGGATGACTGTGATAACGCCGATGTGAACAAAACCTTTAAACAGGTCAACATTCACAAAGCCGCTGGGCCAGATGGATTACCAGGACATGTACTCAAAGCATGCATGGACCAACTGTCAAGTGTCTTCACTGACATTTTCAACCTCTCCCTTACCGAGTCTGTAATACCTACATGTTTCAAGTAGAGTATTATTTTGGGGCGCCGATTTGCCAATTTTAAATTTATTTATTTTTTAATGTATTTTATTATTATTATTTTTATATATTTTTTTATTTTTATACCTTTTATTTAACTAGGCAATTCAGTTAAGAACACATTCTTATTTTCAATGACGGCCTAGGAACGGTGGGTTAACTGCCTCGTTCAGGGGCAGAACGACAGATTTTCAGGGGATCCAATCTTGCAACCTTACAGTTAACTAGTCCAACGCAATAACGACCTGCCTCTCTCTTGTTGCACTCCACAAGGAGACTGACTGCCTGTTACGCGAATGCAGTAAGCCAAGGTAAATTGCTAGCTAGCATTAAACTTATCTAATAAAAAACAATCAATCATAATCAGTAGTTAACTACACATGGTTGATGATATTACTAGATATTATCTAGCTTGTCCTCCATTGCATATAATCTGACTGAGCACACAAGTATCTAAGTATCTGACTGAGCGGTGGTAGGCAGAAGCAGGCGCGTAAACATTCATTCAAACAGCACTTTAGTGCGTTTTGCCAGCAGCTCTTTGTTGTGCGTCAAGCATTGCGCTGTTTATGACGTCAAGCCTATCAACTCCCAAGATGAGGCTGGTGTAACTGAAGTGAAATGGCTAGCTAGTTAGCGCGCGCTAATAGCGTTTCAAACTTCACTCGCTCTGAGCCTTGGGGTGGTTGTTTCCCTTGCTCTGCATGGGTAACGCTGCTTTGATGTGGTGGTTGTGGTCGTTGTGTTGCTGGTTCGAGCCCAGGGAGGAGCGAGGAGAGGGACGGAAGCTATACTGTTACACTGGCAATATTAAAGTGCCTATAAGAACATCTAATAGTCAAAGGTTAATGGAATACAAATGGTGTAGAGGGAAATAGTCCTATAATTCCTATAATAACTACAACCTAAAACTTCTTACCTGGAAATATTGAAGACTCATGTTAAAAGGAAACACCAGCTTTCATATGTTTTCATGTTCTGAGCAAGGAACTGAAACGTTAGCTTTCTTACATAGCACATATTGCTCTTTTACTTTCTTCTCCAACACTTTGTTTTTGCATTATTTAAACCAAATTGAACATGTTTCATTATTTATTTGAGGCTAAATGGATTTTATTGATGTTTTATATTAACTTCTTGCGTCGAGCAATCCCGTATCCGGGAGCGTAATCATAGCCTCAAGCTCATTAGCATAACGCAACGTTAACTATTCATGAAAATCGCAAATGAAATGAAATAAATATATTGGCTCACAAGCTTAGCCTTTTGTTAACAACACTGTAATCTCAGATTTTCAAAATATGCTTTTCAACCATAGCTACACAAGCATTTGTGTAAGAGTATTGATAGCTAGCATAGCATTAAGCCTAGCATTCAGCAGGCAACATTTTCACAAAAACAAGAAAAGCATTCAAATAAAATAATTTACCTTTGAAGAACTTCGGATGTTTTCAATGAGGAGACTCTCAGTTAGATAGCAAATGTTCAGTTTTTCCAAAAAGATTATTTGTGTAGGAGAAATCGCTCCGTTTTGTTCATCATGTTTGGCGAAGAAAACCCCCCGAAAATTCAGTCATTACAACACCGAACTTTTTTCCAAATTAACTCCATAATATCGACAGAAACATGGCAAACGTTGTTTAGAATCAATCCTCAAGGTGTTTTTAACATATCTATTCAATGATAAATCATTCGTGGCAGTTTGGTTTCTCCTCTGAACCAAATGGAAAAATGCACGCAGTTGGAGATTACGCAATAATTTCGACGGAGGACAACAAGCGGGCACCTGGTAAATGTAGTCTCTTATGGTCAATTTTCCAATGATATGCCTACAAATACGTCACAATGCTGCAGACACCTTGGGGAAACGACAGAAAGTGTAGGCTCATTCCTGGCGCATTCACAGCCATATAAGGAGACATTGGAACACAGCGCATTCAAAATCTGGGGCACTTCCTGTATAAAATGTCATCTTGGTTTCGCCTGTAGCATTAGTTCTGTGGCACTCACAGACAATATCTTTGCAGTTTTGGAAACTTCAGAGTGTTTTCTTTCCAAAGCTGTCAATTATATGCATAGTCAAGCATCTTTTCGTGACAAAATATCTTGTTTAAAACGGGAACGTTTTTTTATCCAAAAATTAAAAGAGCGCCCCCTATATCGAAGAAGTTAAGTTACAATAAGTGTTAATTCAGTATTGTTGTAATTGTCATTATTACAAATAAAAAATATAAAAAAATCGGCCGATTAATCGGTATCGGCTTTTTGGTCCTCCAATAATCAAATCAAATTTATTCATATAGCCCTTCGTACATCAGCTGATACCTCACAGTGCTGTACAGAAACCCAGCCTAAAACCCCAAACAGCAAGCAATGCAGGTGTTGAAGCACGTTGGCTAGGAAAAACTCCCTAGAAAGGCCAAAACCTAGGAAGCCTATAGAGGAACCAGGCTATGAGGGGTGGCCATTCCTCTTCTGGCTGTGCCGGGTGGAGATTATAACAGAACATGGCCAAGATGTTCAAATGTTCATACATCACCAGCATGGTCAAATAATAGGTCTGGGACACGTAGCCCATCCGGTGAACAGGTCAGGATTCCATAGCCGCAGGCAGAACAGTTGAAACTGGAGCAGCAGCACGGCCAGGTGGACTGGGGACAGCAAGGAGTCATCATGCCAGGTAGTCCTGAGGCATGGTCCTAGGGCTCAGGTCCTCCGAGAGAGAGAAAGAAAGAGAGAAAGAGAGAATTAGAGAGAGCATACTTAAATTCACACAGGACACCGGATAAGACAGGAGAAGTACTCCAGATATAACAAACTGACCGTAACCCCCCTACACATAAACTACTGCAGCATAAATACTGGAGGCTGAGACAGGAGGGGTCAGGAGACACTGTGGCCACATCCGATGATACCCCCGGACAGGTCCAAACAGGAAGGATATAACCCCACCCACTTTGCCATTTTACAGCCTACAGTGTAGGGAGGCTAGCACTGGAGTAATATGATCACATTGTTTGGTTCTAGTCAGGATTCTAGCAGCCGTATTTAGCACTAACTGAAGTTTATTTAGTGCTTTATCCGGGTAGCCGGAAACTAGAGCATTGCAGTAGTCTAACCTAGAAGTAACAAAAGCATGGATGAATTTTTCTGCATCATTTTTGGACAGAAAGTTTCTGATTTTTGCAATGTTACATATATTTAAAAAAGCTGTCCTTGAAACAGCCTTGATATGTTCGTCAAAAGAGAGATCAGGGTCCAGATCGGTAATCGGTATCGGCGTTGAAAAATCATAATCGCTCGACCTCTAGTTTCAAGCAGACCACCATAGTCTCTGTGCCCAAGGAAGTGAAGGTAACCTGCCTAAATGATTACAGCCCCGTGGCACTCACGTCGGGAGCCGCGAAGTGCTTTGAGAAGCTGGTCATGGCTCACATCAACAGCATCCTCCCGGACACCCTAGACCCACTACAATTTGCATACCACCCCAACAGATCCACAGATGACGCAATCTCAATCTCACTCCACGCTGCCCTTTTTCACCTGGACAAAAGGGACACCTATGTGAGAATGCTGTTCATTGACTACAGCTCAGTGTTCAACACCATAGTGCCCACAAAGCTCATTACTAAGCTAAAGACTCTGGGACTAAACACCTCTCTCTGCAACTGGAACCTGGACTTTCTGATGGGCCGCCCCCAGGTGGCAAAAATAGGCAACATCACATCTGCCACACTGATCCTCAACACTGGGGCCTCTCAGGGGTGTGTACTTAGTCCCTTCCTGTATTCCCTGTTCACCCATGACTGCGTGGCCAAACACGACTCCAACACCATCATTAAGTTTGCTGATGACACAACAGTGGTAGGCCTGATCACCGACAACGATGAGACGGCCTATAGGGAGGAGGTCAGAGAACTGGCAGTGTGGTGCCAGGACAACAACTTCTCCCTCATTGTAAGCAAGACAAAGGAGCTAATCGTGGACTACAGGAAATGGCGGGCCGAACAGGTCCCCATTAACGTCGGCAGGGCTGTAGTGGAGCAGAGTTTCAAGTTCCTTGGTTTCCACATCACCAACGAACTATCATGGTCCAAACATACAAAGACTGTCGTGAAGAGACCCCCCCACCCCACCCTTTTGTATACTGTTGCTACTCTCTGTTTGTTTGTTACCTATGCATAGTCACTTCGTCCCCACCTACATGTACAGATGACCTAAACTAGCCTGTACCCCTGCACACTGACTCAGTACCAGTGCCCCCTTGTATATAGCCTCGTTATTCTTATTGTGTTATTTTTTATTAATGCTTTTTATTTTAGTCTACTTGGTAAATATTTTCTTCTTCTTGAACTGCACAAGTTCGATTTGCCGATGGCGGCCTCTCTCACTAAGTCTGTACAAGTTCTTATTTACAATGACAGCCTAGGAACAGTGGGTTAACTGCCTTGTTCAGGGACAGAACGACAGATTTTCACCTTGTCAGCGCGGGGATTCGATCTGGCAGCCTTTCAGTTACTGGACCAACACTCTAACCACTAGGCTACCTGCCGCCCCTCCACTCTAACCACTAGGCTACCTGCCGCCCCTCCACTCTAACCACTAGGCTACCTGCCGCCACTCCACTCTAACCACTAGGCTACCTGCCGCCCCTCCACTCTAACCACTAGGCTACCTGCTAGCATTCTATTTTTCTCTCTTTTTTGATAATTATTTCCAATGTGTCAAGTAATTCTCTTTTTTGTTTTCTCATGATCTGGTTGGGTCTATTTGTGTTCCTGTCCTGGGGCTCTGTTGATTCTGTTTGTGTTTGTGAGCAGAGTTCCCATATCAGCTGGCAGAGGGGACTCTTCTCCAGGTTCATCTCTCTGTAGGTGAGGGCTTTGTTATGGGTAATTTGAGAATCACTTATTTTTAGGTGGTTGTAGAATTTAATTGCTCTTTTCTGGATTTTGATAATTAGTGTGAATCTTCCTAATTCTGCTCTGTATGCATTATTTGGTGTTTTACGATGTACACTGAGGATGTTTTTGCAGAATTTTGCATGCAAAGTCTCAATTTGGTGTTTGTCCCATTTTGTGAATTTTTGGTTGGTGAGCGGACCCCAGAACTTGGGTTCTATAACTGATTCAAGTCAAATGTTTGTTCCTTTAGATGGCGTAGAAGGCCCCTCTTGCCTTGTCTCTCAGATCGTTCACAGCTTTGTGGAAGTTACCTTTGGTGCTGATGTTTAGGCCGAGGTAGGTATTGTGTTTTGTGTACCCTAGGGCAACAGTGTCTGGGTGGAATTTGTTTTTATGGTCCTGGCAAATTGACCTTTTTTGGAACACCATTATTTTTGTCTTACTGAGATTAACTGTCAGGGCCCAAGTCTGATAGAATCTGTGCAGAAGATCTAGGTGCTGGTGTAGCCCTCCTTGGTTGGGGACAGAGGCACCAGAACATCACCAAACAGTAGACATTTGACTTCAGATTCTAGTAGGATGAGGCCAGGTGCTGCAGATTGTTCCAGTGCCCTCGTCAATTCATTGATAGTTTTTAATACGGTCTTAAAAGACATCAAGTAGGAGGGGAGGTACTTGCTCAGAAAATAATTTGTAAAATTCTGATGTACAGTTGAAGTTGGAAGTTTACATACACTTAGGTTGGAGTCATTAAAACTCGTTTTTCAACCACCCCCCAAATTTCTTGTAAACAAACTATAGTTCTGGCAAGTCGTTTAGGACATCTACTTTGTGCATGACACAAGTCATTTTTCCAACAATTGTTTACAGACAGATTATTTCACTTATAACTCATTGTATCACAATTCCAGTGAGTCAGAAGTTTACATACACTAAGTTGACTGTGCCTTTAAACAGCTTGGAAAATTCCAGAAAATTATGTTATGACTTTAGATACTTCTGATAGGCTAATTGACATAATTTGAGTCTGAGGTGTACCTGTGGATGTATGTCAAGGCCTGCCTTCAAACTCAGTGGCTCTTTGCTTGACATCATGGGAAAATCAAAAGAAATCAGCCATGTCCTCAGCAAAGCAATTGTAGACCTCCACAAGTCTGGTTCATCCTTGGGAGCAATTTCCAAATGCCTGAAGGTACCACGTTCATCTGTACAAACAATAGTACGCAAGTATAAACACCATGGGACCATGCAGCCGTTATACCGCACAGGAAGGAGACTAGTTCTGTCTCCTAGAGATGAACGTACTTTGGTGCGAAAAGTGAAAATCAATCCCAGAACAACAGCAAAGAACCTTGTGAAGATGCTGGAGGAAATGGGTACAAAAGTATCTATATCCACAGTCAAACGAGTCCTATATCGACATAACCTGAAAGGCCGCTCAGCAAGGAAGAAGTCACTGCTCCAAAACCGCCTTAAAAAAGCCAGACTACGGTTTGCAACTGCACATGGGGACACACCAACACACACTAAGACACCGACACAGTATCCCTCACTGTCCTAACTGTGTCAATGCCTTTCCTTTAAGAAAACAACACAAAAAGAACCCAGAGATTCACAGACACACTGGAGCCCCCAGCCCACCCAGCCTCCCAGAGAGTAACTCTACATTGGCCTCATATTCTATTTTCTGCACTGCATCTCTTTCTGCCTCTCCGTCTCTCTTTTCTCTCTTTCCCTCTCTGCCCATCTCTCTTTCCATGTCTCCCTGTTCCTGTGTGCACTCTCCAGTGGTGTCATTGACCAGAGTGCAGCAGGATTCCATTCATCTTTACTCTCAGGCCCACAGACCCTACTGTGTGTGTGTGTGTGCCATGTGCACATGTATAGTCAGCTGGTTTCTGAGAGAGACAATAATATAAAGACATCCAAACAAAGGGAGATGGAGTAAGAGAGAACAGAAGAGTAAAAAAATACAAGAGAATGGGGAGAGAAGTGGAACAGAGGGGGTGTAGATAAGGAGAGGGAGGGAGAGAGAAAGTATGAGATGGAGGGGTGCTGAGTGGGGTCATCCTCAGTTCTTTGTTATTGTCTGGAGAAGACAATCAAGGCTCACAGAGTATGTATCTAAGTGTGTCTCTAATGGGGAAAGTCCAGGCATGTGTGTGTGGGTTTGTTCTCACAACAAGGAATAGAAGACCTGATGATGGCATAGGGTAGGAGCAGAGAGAGAGCGAGAGACGTCCTTGGTCCTAAATGGGGGTGGGCGGTGTCGGGGTGTCATGTCTCTGGCGGTGGAAAGTGTGTCACACACACACGCACGCACACATACCGACACACACATACTGACACACACATAACACACACATGACACACACATACTAACACACACATACTGACAAACACACACACACACAGTCACTACTCATGCAGAGAGAAAAATGTGCATGCAGACTTACAGTACACACACAGACTAATGAGAAATGGAGCCTACAACACTAAACCCACACACAGGCTGTTTCTGCTGTACACTCCCTCACACACTAATGAGTGATTCAGAGACACACACAAACACCTGTATATTTACCACTGGGTTGCTAAGGTCGTGTGTGCATTGGATGAAATTAAAGCACTAGCGTATTTATGTGTGTGTGCGTGTTTGTGTGTTTGTATGTCCTGGCTGGCTGATTGCTTCACTGGGCCTCTCTCTGTAATGAAAAGAGGCTCAGTGTGGTATGATGTGCTCAGACATATTAAATGAATAGACCAGCTCAGCCCTTAGGTCCCCCAGTTTCTCTCTCACAGGACCAAGACAGCAAAACAAACCATCAAACTCTCACCAGCTAATACTCATTAGGCTGCTCTGGGTGTTGTGTGTGTGTGTGTGTGTGTGTGTGTGTGTGTCTTTATGTGTGTAGCACATGACTTCAAGGATGGGAAAGAATCAATGATTGTACGAGAGAGAAAAGAGGAGGTTCTGCCTTTTCTTCTTTAATTTGTGTCTGGCTATTAGCATTCTGAACACGGCACTGGTAGAACGACAGAGGAAAGAGGAGAGGGAGAATGGAAAGAATAGCAGAGAGGAGCGTAACAGGAGGGGAATAAAGACAGAGAAGAGGAGGAGAAGACTGTATAGAGAATAGGGGGAGAAAATGTGAAAAGAGAGAGGTGTATAGGTTGGAGAGAGAAAGACCGGATGAGAAAAGACTAAGAGAAGTCAAGCTACACATTTAACCCTCGCAGTCTCTGTACAGGTCACTGCACACACACGCGGGCTGGCACACACACATATACTCACATATACACATACACTCACACACACTCTCACACTCACACATACACTCACACATACACTCTCACACATACACACACACACCCTTTACTTACGCTGAAAGAGAGAGAACACAAGGTGACATTCACTTCAACAGACATTGAGAGAGCCTGCCACCTCTCTTAACAGACTAATACGATGACATAAAACCCCTGTAGAGCAACAAGCCTTCCAAATGACCTCTACCAGTGTTCACAGCCATGCTAGTGTGTGTGGATGGCACAGACAAGGGCATCAGTCTCTCAGGAGCAAATTGGTTCATTCATTCATATGTAAGGCGCCTGTCTTCCACAACAGTAGCTGTGCTCTGCTGGGCTGGGAGGGTACAGAGAGATGGCTAGCATTGTCTATTCAGTTTAGCCTGTTTAGAGCAAAGCGGTGCTCTAACATGTTAATATGCTATAGAGCAGACGTGACCTCACTGACTAACCTCACAGCATCTCTCATCATGTTGTCCTTTCTCTTCTCCTACCCTCTCTCCTTTTTTCCTCTCTCCCTGAGTCACTACCCAACCATAGCACAGGGTTGTGTGTGTGTGTGTGTGTGTGTGTGTGTGTGTGTGTGTGTGTGTGTGTGTGTGTGTGTGTGTGTGTGTGTGTGTGTGTGTGTGTGTGTGTGTGTGTGTGTGTGTGTGTGTTATTTAGCTTGAGTCTGAATCAGTGTGAGACAGATGGTTGTTGGCTGTATCAATGTATTTTTGCTGGGCTGGACTAAGCTCTGTGTCTGGCTGTAATGTTTGAGTGGGTGTGTTGAGCTGTATGGGCCCACTGTAGCTATCTCCGTCACTGTGTGTGCTTGACCCCAGTGGGAGAAAAGGTCATGGCTGGGACACAGTATACTTACAGTGTATGTACCCCATGAGCTGTAATCTATGACCTCACTGTGTGTCTCTGTCTGTCTGTTGGATTGTGTTCACTCTACAAGTACTCTGAATATGCTTAACATGAACTGTGTGTGTGTGTGTGTGTGTGTGTGTGTGTGTGTGTGTGTGTGTGTGTGTGTGTGTGTGTGTGTGTGTGTGATTGTGTTCACCCTACAAGTACTGTAGAGTATGTGGTGTCTGTGCGTCAGAGTGTCTGTGTGTGTGTGTGTTCGTTGTAAGTGCTGGGGGTTGTTGGTCGGTCATGCTGGTGGCAGTCAGCATTACTCAGGGATGATTGGAGCGGGGGAGGGGGGAGGAGGAGGAGGAGAGGGTGACGGAAAGATAAAGGAGATGGAGGGATGGAAGGGAAGATGGAGAGTGTAGGACATGTTTGAAAGGGGAGACGGTGCGCGGAGGAGTGTAACACACAAACAGGGTTATGTTGTTAAATGAAGATGAACGATAGAGCGTGTCCCGTGTGTAAAAGGATAGATAGAGGGAGAGTGCTTAACGCCTAGCCAGCCATGAGGACAGGAAATGAGGAACAACCTGCTCACTCTGAAGTCCTCCTACAAAATGAATGGGTGTTGCACCATCGAAAAGGCTGGATCCTCATAAGATAAAACATGAAATGGACAGCACTCCAAAGGTTAAATGTACAACACATTTATAACAAATTATTCAGTGCTTTCCATTTCGTTTTTCCTGCATCATAAGGAAATCCCATAATATCTCACTCTCTCTCTCTGCCATCGCCATCCAGGACACGATGACATCACCTCTGAGACATGGAGAGAGCGTTTGCGTCGCCGCGGCAACTGCTCTCCTCCAGCTGTTGCCAGGCGCCAGTCTCCATGGAGATGGATGAGGATGGGGATTAAGAGTGAGGGGTTGAAGAGGGGGTAGAGGTGGGGGCTGGAGTAGGAGAGGGGGATTCTAACTACATAGCTATGTGTGTGACACGTGTGTGTTTTGCCGTGTGTGGAGAAGGTCATCTGATGATGTCATTATGTATAATGGTAATGTTAATAAAGATTAGAAAAGGCCTAATTGAAGTAGAGGGGGAATTAGACTGCTCCTTATGATAATACACTGAGCTTTTGAACCACAGGAGCTTGACCCGCTCGGTTCGTGTGTGTGGAGAGAGAGAGAGAGATGTGTTTGTGTGGGAGAGAGAGGCGTGTGTGTTTGTCTGTCTGTGTGTGAGGGAGAGGTGTGTGTGAGGGAGAGGTGTGTGTGAGGGAGTGGTGTGTGTGTGTGTGTGACAGTAATAGGTAGTGTGTGATCTCTGTCTGAGGTATCTAATGGTGTATCCCCACATCCAAGAAGGGCATAACCATACCCACACACACACACACACACACACACACACACACACACACACACACACACACACACACACACACACACACACACACACACACACACACACACACACACACACACACATCCCTCTCTCCCTATACTATAATCAGTCCTATGTAGCAATACAGGCTGTCACCGGGCCCATTCCTTAATCTTCATTCCCCATTCTCCATCCCTCCATCCGGTCTCCAGTCCCCCCATCTCCCCCACTCCCTAGCCTCCCAGCCCTTTAGCCCCCAGCCCCCCATCTGTTCTCAATTCCCCCCATCTCCCCCACTCCCCAGCCCTCCATCCAGTCTCCAGTCCCCCCATCTCCCCCACTCCCCAGCCTCCCAGCCCTTCAGCCCCCAGCCCCCCATCTGGTCTCCAGTCCCCCCATCTCCCCCAGCCCTTCAGCCCCTAAGCCCCCCATCTGGTCTCCAGTCCCCCCATCTCCCCCACCTCCCAGCCCTTCAGCCCCCCATCCAGTCTCCAGCCCCCCCATATCCCCCACTCCCCAGCCCTTCAGCCCCCCAGCCCCCCATCCAGTCTCCAGCCCCCCCATCTCCCCACTCCCCAGCCTAAGGGACACCCAACCCCTCCACAATAATAAAGCTTATGTGCTGTGTGACTGAACTCGTCCCTCTACTATAGTCTGTAAGCCTGTTAGGGCTTCTATCCAAGCCCTGCTTCAATACTGTACTGCCAGCACACTAAACCTATAGTACATTAGCTTAGAGAAGAGTATCTTGGCCATATACCACAAACACCAAACCTGATCCATTCTGTAAGTGATTTTTGCCCCCAAGGTCTCATAGTCATTTCACACTGTTTACAGTATAGGGCAGTAGGTAGCCTAGCGGTTAGAGCATTGGGCTTGTAAGCGAAAGGTCGCTAGTTCAAATCCTTGAGCTGACAAGGTGAATAAACTAGCGATGTATCCTTGAGCAAGGCACTTAACCCCAATTGCTCCAGGGTTGATAATGGCAGACCCTGGCCAAGTGCAGGGGGAGTTGGGATAGGCAAAAAACACATTTCCAATTCACATACACTACCGGTCTCAATGTCAACAGTGAAGAGGTGACTCAGGGATGCTGGCCTTCTAGGCAGAGTTCCTCTGTGTCTGTTTTATTTTTATTGACCAGTCTGAGATATGGCTTTTTCTTTGCAACTCTGCCTAGAAGGCCAACATCCCAGTCACCTCTTCACTGTTGACGTTGAGACAGGTGTTTTGCGGGTACTATTTAATGAAGCTGCCATTTGAGGACTTGTGAGGTGTCTGTTTCTCAAACTAGAGACACTAATGTACTTGTCCTCTTGCTCAGTTGTGCACCGGGGCCTCCCACTCCTCTTTCTATTCTGTTTAGAGCCAGTTTTTGCTGTTCTGTGAAGGGAGTAGTACACAGCATTGTACGAGATCTTCAGTTTCTTGGTAATTTCTCACATGAAATCGCATTAATTTCTCAGAACAAGAATAAACTGACGAGTTTCAGAGGAAAGTTCTTTGTTTCTGGCCATTTTGAGCCTGTAATCGAACCCACAAATGCTGATGCTCCAGATACTCAACGAGTCTAAAGAAGGCCAGTTTTAT
The DNA here is from genome assembly GCF_045791955.1 of Oncorhynchus clarkii lewisi. Lineage (NCBI taxonomy): Eukaryota > Metazoa > Chordata > Actinopteri > Salmoniformes > Salmonidae > Oncorhynchus > Oncorhynchus clarkii. Next base: position 18,370,237 of record NC_092149.1, on the reverse strand, counting down.
TGCTTCTTTAATCAGAACAACAGTTTTCAGCTGTGCTAACATAATTGCAAAAGGGTTTTCTAATGATAAATTAGCGTATTAAAATGATACACTTGGATTAGCTAACACAACGTGCCATTGGTTGCTGATAATGGGCCTCTGTACGCCTATGTAGATATTCCATAAAAAATCTGCCTTTTCCAGCTACAATATTAATTTACAACATTAACAATGTCTACACTATTTCTGATCAATTTGATATTTTAATTGACAAAAAATGTGCTTTCAAAAACATGGACATTTCTAAGTGACCCCAAACGTTTGAACGGTAGTGTGTGTGTATTAATACACACAAATATAAGCACCCACCTATTATTACTACTATAATCTCAGTACTGTTATTGTAACCAAACCAGATGTTCTGCCAGGGTATACGTTAGCCTGGAGCAGGTTACATTACTGCTGAATGCCACGCAGACAAGGCCTATTCAACTCCCTGTAGCTGCTGTAATCTTTAAGAGTTTCTGCAGCTCTGATCATCACTGCTATGAATCACACAGTCAGTGAGTACACTATCAACTCCCTATCCAGACTCTATTTTCATCAAAGCCTTTAAGGTTTCTAGTTTTGCCTTACTCAACGCACATCAACCAGTAAGTGTCATTCAGCTGTCTCCACTCCTCTCCACCCCTCTCCCCACCCCTCTCCCCGGTGCTGTTCTCTTATTAAAACTGGGACGCTCCCATTCCTGAGGGTGTGTGTGTGGCTATTATTCAGTTTGAAAGTGGTATCAGCACTCTAAACTGCAATCAAATCAAATCAAATTTATTTATATAGCCCTTCGTACATCAGCTGATATCTCAAAGTACTGTACAGAAACCCAAACAGCAAGCAATGCAGGTGTTGAAGCACGTATAATTATCCCCAAGAAACAGCACCCTGTGGAAAGATGTGGGAAAGTTGTGTGTGTGTGTGTGAGGGGTGGCTGTGTGTGTACGTGAGTATGAGGGGTGTATGTGAGTAAGAGGGGTGTGTGTGTAGGAGTGGTGGGGGTTTGTGTGTGTGTGTGTAGGAGCTGTGTGTGTGTAGGAGCAGTGTGTGTGAGGAGTGTGTGTGTGTGTAGGAGCAGTGTGTGTGTGTATGACTTGTGTCTGAGTGTGTAGGAACATTGTGTGAGGGAGCTGTGTATGTAGGAGCTTTGTGTGTGTAGGAGCTTTGTGTGTGTGTGTGTGTGTAGGAGCTGTGTGTGTGTATGAGGTGTGTGTGTGTTTATCCGTAGGAGCGGTGTGTGTGTGTGTGTGTGTGTAAGAGTGGTGTGTGTGTGTGTGTGTGTGTGTGTGTGTGTGTGTGTTGGAGCGGTAGGGGTTTATGCTTGCAGCGTGGGCTGCATGCTGCTAAAATCAAATCAGCCAGTAATATGGGGCGGCAGGGTAGCCTAGTGGTTAGAGCATTGGACTAGGTTGCAAGTTCAAATCCCCGAGCTGACAAGGTACAAATCTGTCATTCTGCCCCTGAACAGGCAGTTAACCCGCTGTTCCTAGGCCGTCATTGAAAATAAGAATTTGTTCATAACTGACTTGCCTAGTTAAATAAAGGTAAAAAATATATATATATTGGTCAGTTTGTGCTGTAATCAGAAACACCGTCTGGCTGGCTGGAGGAAGTAGTGTTTATCCTGAGGAGAATCATAACAGTGTTATAAGTGACTGACTAAAACTAGCAGCTGTGTTATGTCTGACCTGTTTGGTCCTTTTCTACTCACCAACAATGCATTACTAAATGTTTGTTTGGGTGTGGGTGTGTGTCACAGTGTGAAGAGCGAGGAGAGGACACACTAGCGCTGACAGGCTTCTGTCCGTCTGTACTCAAAAGTCTGCATCACGGATTAGCATACACATTTATTTATTTATTTAGCTCTTCTTCCCTCTCTCATTCACTATCTTTATTCCTTATTTATTCGTGGGAGTTTTACGATAATTAGTTGGAGTCCAAGGGAACACAGTAATTGCGTCCTGGGGGAAAGGGGGAGAAGAGGAGGACACAGTGTTTAGATAGACGTCTGTTGGGTGTGTGGCAGACAGACAGACACACAGATGTGTCAGAGAATTCTGTAGGTTTACCAATAATTTGAGGAAGAAAAAGAGGTGGGAGAGAGAGAGAGGCAAGAGTGAGTGAGTAAGAGAAAGAGGTGGGAGAGAGTCAGACACAGATGGATGCAGATGAAAGAGAGTGATGTGAGAGGGTATTGGCAAAATGATGAACAGATTGAAAGATAGGAGGACAGAGGGAGAAATGAAATGAGAAAAAATATGAAGGTGATGAAAAAATCCTCTTCCTTGAGGGGGACTTTAGCACGACCAATCAGTCATTTTATTAATCTCAATCCTTACCTCATCTTTCCATGAATCTGATCTCTGACCCCCCTCGCCCTCTATGATGCCCTCCCTTCATCTGTCTATCTCTCTAACAAACGCCATCTCTCATCTGTTCCATATCCTTTTCTCTATCAGTATACCTTATTGGTCAATCCTTTCTGTCTTTCATTCTCTATCTTTATCAGTATACCTTATTGGTCTATCCTTTCTGTCTTTCATTCTCTATCTCTATCAGTATACCTTATTGGTCTATCCTTTCTGTCTGTCATTCTCTATCCCTTTCACTGTCTGTCCTATCTGTGCTCTCATGCCACTGCAGAACACTGGATGGACTGTTCTGTACTGGACTGTTCTGTACCCTACATTTATAAAGTGGAGCTGGACTGTTCTGTACTCTACATTTATAAAGTGGAGCTGGACTGTTCTGTACCTACATTTATAAAGTGGACCTGGACTGTTCTGTACCTACATTTTTATTGTGAAACTGGACTGTTCTGTACTCTACATTTATAAAGCGGAGCTGGACTGTTATGTACCTACATTTATAAAGTGGAGCTGGACGGTTCTGTACCCTACATTTATAAAGTGGAGCTGGACTGTTCTGTACCTACATTTATAAAGTGGAGCTGGACTGTTCTGTACCTACATTTATAAAGTGGAGCTGGACTGTTCTGTACCCTACATTTATAAAGTAGAGCTGGACTGTTCTTTAACCCAGATTTATAAAGTGGAGCTGGACTGTTCTGTACCCTACATTTATAAAGTGGAGCTGGACTGTTCTGTACCCTACATTTATAAAGTAGAGCTGGACTGTTCTGTACCCCAGATTTATAAAGTGGAGCTGGACTGTTCTGTACTCCAGATTTATAAAGTGGAGCTGGACTGTTCTGTACCTACATTTAGAAAGCGGAGCTGGACTGTTCTGTAACTACATTTATAAAATGGACCTGGACTGTTCTCTACTCTACATTTATAAAGTGGAGCTGGACTGTTCTGTACCTACATTTAGAAAGCTGAGCTGGACTGTTCTGTACCTACATTTATAAAGTGGAGCTGGACTGTTCTGTACCTACATTTATAAAGTGGAGCTGGACTGTTCTGTACTCTACATGTATAAAGTGGAGCTGGACTGTTCTGTACTCTACATTTATAAAGTGGAGCTGGACTGTTCTGTACTCTACATTTATAAAGTGGACCTGGACTGTTCTGTACCCTACATTTATAAAGTGGACCTGGACTGTTCTGTACTCTACATTCATAATGTGGAGCTGAACTGTTCTGTACCCTACATTTATAAAGTGTAGCTGAACTGTTCTGTACCTACATTTATAAAGTGTAGCTGAAATGTTCTGTACCCTACATTTATAAAGTGTAGCTGAACTGTTCTGTACCTACATTTATAAAGTGGAGCTGGACTGTTCTGTACCCTACATTTATAAAGTGGAGCTGGACTGTTCTGTACTCTACATTTATAAAGTGGAGCTGGACTGTTCTGTACCTACATTTATAAAGTGGACCTGGACTGTTATGTACCTACATTTATAAAGTGGACCTGGACTGTTCTGTACCCTACAGTACATTTATAAAGTGGAGCTGGACTGTTCTGTACCCTACATTTATAAAGTGGAGCTGGACTGTTCTGTACCCTACATTTATAAAGTGGAGCTGGACTGTTCTGTACCCTACATTTATAAAGTGGACCTGGACTGTAATGTACCCTACATTTATAAAGTGGAGCTGGACTGTTCTGTACCCTACATTTATAAAGTGGAGCTGGACTGTTCTGTACCCTACATTTATAAAGTGGAGCTGGACTGTTCTGTACTCTACATTTATAAAGTGGAGCGGGACTGTTCTGTACCTACATTTATAAAGTGTAGCTGGACTGTTCTGTACCTACATTTATAAAGTGTAGCTGGACTGTTCTGTACCCTACATGTTTAAAGTGGACCTGGACTGTTCTGTACTCTACATTCATAAAGTGGAGCTGGACTGTTCTGTACCTACATTTATAAAGTGGAGCTGGACTGTTCTGTACCCTACATGTTTAAAGTGGAGCTGGATTGTTCTGTACCCTACATGTTTAAAGTGGAGCTGGACTGTTCTGTACCTACATTTATAAAGTGGAGCTGGACTGTTCTGTACCTACATTTATAAAGTGGAGCTGGACTGTTCTGTACCCTACATGTTTAAAGTGGACCTGGACTGTTCTGTACCTACATTTATAAAGTGGAGCTGGACTGTTCTGTACTCTACATGTTTAAAGTGGAGCTGGACTGTTCTGTACTCTACATTTATAAAGTAGAGCTGGACTGTTCTGTACTCTACATTTATAAAGTGGACCTGGACTGTTCTGTACCCTACATGTATAAAGTGTAGCTGGACTGTTCTGTACTCTACATTCATAATGTGGAGCTGAACTGTTCTGTACCCTACATTTATAAAGTGTAGCTGAACTGTTCTGTACCTACATTTATAAAGTGTAGTTGAACTGTTCTGTACCCTACATTTATAAAGTGTAGCTGAACTGTTCTGTACCTACATTTATAAAGTGGAGCTGGACTGTTCTGTACCCTACATTTATAAAGTGGAGCTGGTCTGTTCTGTACCCTACATTTATAAAGTGTAGCTGAACTGTTCTGTACCTACATTTATAAAGTGTAGCTGAAATGTTCTGTACCCTACATTTATAAAGTGTAGCTGAACTGTTCTGTACCTACATTTATAAAGTGGAGCTGGACTGTTCTGTACCCTACATTTATAAAGTGGAGCTGGACTGTTCTGTACCCTACATTTATAAAGTGGAGCTGGACTGTTCTGTACTCTACATTTATAAAGTGGAGCTGGACTGTTCTCTACTCTACGTTCATAAAGTGGAACTGGACTGTTCTGTACCTACATTTATAAAGTGGAGCTGGACTGTTCTGTACCCTACATGTTTAAAGTGGAGCTGGACTGTTCTGTACTCTACATTTATAAAGTAGAGCTGGACTGTTCTGTGCTCTACATTTATAAAGTGGAGCTGGACTGTTCTGTACTCTACATTTATAAAGTGGACCTGGACTGTTCTGTACTCCAGATTTATAAAGTGGACCTGGACTGTTCTGTACCCTACAGTACATTTATAAAGTGGAGCTGGACTGTTCTGTACCCTACATTTATAAAGTGGAGCTGGACTGTTCTGTACCCTACATTTATAAAGTGGAGCTGGACTTTTCTGTACCCTACATTTATAAAGTGGACCTGGACTGTAATGTACCCTACATTTATAAAGTGGAGCTGGACTGTTCTCTACTCTACATTTATAAAGTGGAGCTGGACTGTTCTGTACTCTACATTTATAAAGTGGAGCTGGACTGTTCTGTACCTACATTTATAAAGTGGACCTGGACTGTTATGTACCTACATTAATAAAGTGGAGCTGGACTGTTCTGTACCCTACATTTATAAAGTGTAGCTGAACTGTTCTGTACCTACATTTATAAAGTGTAGCTGAACTGTTCTGTACCTACATTTATAAAGTGGAGCTGGACTGTTCTGTACCCTACATTTATAAAGTGGAGCTGGACTGTTCTGTACCCTACATTTATAAAGTGGAGCTGGACTGTTCTGTACTCTACATTTATAAAGTGGAGCTGGACTGTTCTGTACCTACATTTATAAAGTGTAGCTGGACTGTTCTGTACCTACATTTATAAAGTGGAGCTGGACTGTTCTGTACCCTACATGTTTAAAGTGGAGCTGGACTGTTCTGTACTCTACATTCATAAAGTGGAGCTGGACTGTTCTGTACTCTACATTTATAAAGTGGACCTGGACTGTTCTGTACTCCAGATTTATAAAGTGGACCTGGACTGTTCTGTACCCTACTCTACATTTATAAAGTGGAGCTGGACTGTTCTGTACTCTACATTTATAAAGTGGACCTGGACTGTTATGTACCTACATTTATAAAGTGGAGCTGGACTGTTCTGTACCCTACATTTATAAAGTGTAGCTGAACTGTTCTGTACCTACATTTATAAAGTGTAGCTGAACTGTTCTGTACCTACATGTATAAAGTGGAGCTGGACTGTTCTGTACCCTACATTTATAAAGTGGAGCTGGACTGTTCTGTACCCTACATTTATAAAGTGGAGCTGGACTGTTCTGTACTCTACGTTTATAAAGTGGAGCTGGACTGTTCTGTACCTACATTTATAAAGTGTAGCTGGACTGTTCTGTACCTACATTTATAAAGTGGAGCTGGACTGTTCTGTACCCTACATGTTTAAAGTGGGGCTGGACTGTTCTGTACTCTACATTCATAAAGTGGAGCTGGACTGTTCTGTACCTACATTTATAAAGTGGAGCTGGACTGTTCTGTACCCTACATGTTTAAAGTGGAGCTGGATTGTTCTGTACCCTACATGTTTAAAGTGGAGCTGGACTGTTCTGTACCTACATGTATAAAGTGGAGCTGGACTGTTCTGTACTCTACATGTTTAAAGTGGACCTGGACTGTTCTGTACCTACATTTATAAAGTGGAGCTGGACTGTTCTGTACTCTACATGTTTAAAGTGGAGCTGGACTGTTCTGTACTCTACATTTATAAAGTAGAGCTGGACTGTTCTGTACTCTACATTTATAAAGTGGACCTGGACTGTTCTGTACCCTACATTTATAAAGTGTAGCTGGACTGTTCTGTACTCTACATTCATAATGTGGAGCTGAACTGTTCTGTACCCTACATTTATAAAGTGTAGCTGAACTGTTCTGTACCTACATTTATAAAGTGTAGTTGAACTGTTCTGTACCCTACATTTATAAAGTGTAGCTGAACTGTTCTGTACCTACATTTATAAAGTGGAGCTGGACTGTTCTGTACCCTACATTTATAAAGTGGAGCTGGACTGTTCTGTGCCCTACATTTATAAAGTGTAGCTGAACTGTTCTGTACCTACATTTATAAAGTGTAGCTGAAATGTTCTGTACCCTACATTTATAAAGTGTAGCTGAACTTTTCTGTACCTACATTTATAAAGTGGAGCTGGACTGTTCTGTACCCTACATTTATAAAGTGGAGCTGGACTGTTCTGTACCCTACATTTATAAAGTGGAGCTGGACTGTTCTGTACTCTACATTTATAAAGTGGAGCTGGACTGTTCTGTACCTACATTTATAAAGTGTAGCTGGACTGTTCTGTACCTACATTTATAAAGTGGAGCTGGACTGTTCTGTACCCTACATGTTTAAAGTGGAGCTGGACTGTTCTGTACTCTACGTTCATAAAGTGGAGCTGGACTGTTCTGTACCTACATTTATAAAGTGGAGCTGGACTGTTCTGTACCCTACATGTTTAAAGTGGAGCTGGATTGTTCTGTACCCTACATGTTTAAAGTGGAGCTGGACTTTTCTGTACCTACATTTATAAAGTGGAGCTGGACTGTTCTGTACTCTACATGTTTAAAGTGGACCTGGACTGTTCTGTACCTACATTTATAAAGTGGAGCTGGACTGTTCTGTACTCTACATGTTTAAAGTGGAGCTGGACTGTTCTGTACTCTACATTTATAAAGTGGACCTTCACTGTTCTGTACTCCAGATTTATTAAGTGGACCTGGACTGTTCTGTACCCTACAGTACATTTATAAAGTGGAGCTGGACTGTTCTTTACCCTACATTTATAAAGTGGAGCTGGACTGTTCTGTACCCTACATTTATAAAGTGGAGCTGGACTGTTCTGTACCCTACATTTATAAAGTGGACCTGGACTGTAATGTACCCTACATTTATAAAGTGGAGCTGGACTGTTCTCTACTCTACATTTATAAAGTGGAGCTGGACTGTTCTGTACCCTACATTTATAAAGTGTAGCTGAACTGTTCTGTACCTACATTTATAAAGTGTAGCTGAACTGTTCTGTACCTACATTTATAAAGTGGAGCTGGACTGTTCTGTACCCTACATTTATAAAGTGGAGCTGGACTGTTCTGTACCCTACATTTATAAAGTGGAGCTGGACTGTTCTGTACTCTACATTTATAAAGTGGAGCTGGACTGTTCTGTACCTACATTTATAAAGTGGAGCTGGACTGTTCTGTACTCTACATGTTTAAAGTGGAGCTGGACTGTTCTGTACTCTACATTTATAAAGTAGAGCTGGACTGTTCTGTACTCTACATTTATAAAGTGGAGCTGGACTGTTCTGTACTCTACATTTATAAAGTGGACCTGGACTGTTCTGTACTCCAGATTTATAAAGTGGACCTGGACTGTTCTGTACCCTACAGTACATTTATAAAGTGGAGCTGGACTGTTCTGTACCCTACATTTATAAAGTGGAGCTGGACTGTTCTGTACCCTACATTTATAAAGTGGTGCTGGACTGTTCTGTACCCTACATTTATAAAGTGGAGCTGGACTGTTCTGTACCTACATTTATAAAGTGGACCTGGACTGTTCTGTACCTACATTTATAAAGTGGACCTGGACTGTTCTGTACTCTACATTTATAAAGTGGAGCTGGACTGTTCTGTACCCTACATTTATAAAGTGGAGCTGAACTGTTCTGTACCTACATTTATAAAGTGTAGCTGGACTGTTCTGTACTCTACATTTATAAAGTGGAGCTGGTCTTTTCTGTACTCTACATTTATATTGTGGAACTTGACTGTTCTGTACCTACATTTATAAAGTGGAGCTGGTCTTTTCTGTACTCTACATTTATATTGTGGAACTTGACTGTTCGGTACCTACATTTATAAAGTGGAGTTGGACTGTTCTGTACTCAAGATTTATAAAGTGGAGCTGGACTGTTCTGTACCTACATTTATAAAGTGGAGCTGGACTGTTCTGTACCTACATTTATAAAGTGGACCTGGACTGTTCTGTACCCTACATTTATAAAGTGGACCTGGACTGTTCTGTACCCTACATTTATAAAGTGGAGCTGGACTGTTCTGTACCTACATTTATAAAGTTGACCTGGACTGTTCTGTACCCTACATTTATAAAGTGGACCTGGACTGTTCTGTACCTACATTTATAAAGTGGACCTGGACTGTTCTGTACTCTACATTTATAAAGTGGACCTGGACTGTTCTGTACCCTACATTTATAAAGTGGAGCTGAACTGTTCTGTACCTACATTTATAAAGTGTAGCTGGACTGTTCTGTACTCTACATTTATAAAGTGGAGCTGGTCTTTTCTGTACTCTACATTTATATTGTGGAACTTGACTGTTCTGTACCTACATTTATAAAGTGGAGCTGGTCTTTTCTGTACTCTACATTTATATTGTGGATCTTGACTGTTCGGTACCTACATTTATAAAGTGGAGTTGGACTGTTCTGTACTCAAGATTTATAAAGTGGAGCTGGACTGTTCTGTACCTACATTTATAAAGTGGAGCTGGACTGTTCTGTACCTACATTTATAAAGTGGACCTGGACTGTTCTGTACCCTACATTTATAAAGTGGACCTGGACTGTTCTGTACCCTACATTTATAAAGTGGAGCTGGACTGTTCTATATGGGACTGTTCTGTACCCTACATTTATAAAGTGGACCTGGACTGTTCTGTACCCTACATTTATAAAGTGGACCTGGACTGTTCTGTACCCTACATTTATAAAGTGGAGCTGGACTGTTCTGTACCTACATTTATAAAGTGGAGCTGGACTGTTCTGTACTCAAGATTTATAAAGTGGACCTGGACTGTTCTGTACCCTACATTTATAAAGTGGACCTGGACTGTTCTGTACCCTACATTTATAAAGTGGAGCTGGACTGTTCTATATGGGACTGTTCTGTACATACATTTATAAAGTGGACCTGGACTGTTCTGTACCCTACATTTATAAAGTGGACCTGGACTGTTCTGTACCCTACATTTATAAAGTGGACCTGGACTGTTATGTACCCTACATTTATAAAGTGGACCTGGACTGTTCTGTACTCCAGATTTATAAAGTGGACCTGGACTGTTCTGTACCTACATTTATAAAGTGGAGCTGGACTGTTCTATATGGGACTGTTCTGTACATACATTTATAAATTGGACCTGGACTGTTCTGTACCCTACATTTATAAAGTGGACCTGGACTGTTCTGTACTCCAGATTTATAAAGTGGAGCTGGACTGTTCTGTACCTACATTTATAAAGTGGAGCTGGACTGTTCTGTACCTACATTTATAAAGTGGACCTGGACTGTTCTGTACCCTACATTTATAAAGTGGACCTGGACTGTTCTGTACCTACATTTATAAAGTGGACCTGGACTGTTCTGTACTCTACATTTATAAAGTGGAGCTGGACTGTTCTGTACCCTACATTTATAAAGTGGAGCTGAACTGTTCTGTACCTACATTTATAAAGTGTAGCTGGACTGTTCTGTACTCTACATTTATAAAGTGGAGCTGGTCTTTTCTGTACTCTACATTTATATTGTGGAACTTGACTGTTCTGTACCTACATTTATAAAGTGGAGCTGGTCTTTTCTGTACTCTACATTTATATTGTGGAACTTGACTGTTCGGTACCTACATTTATAAAGTGGAGTTGGACTGTTCTGTACCTAGATTTATAAAGTGGAGCTGGACTGTTCTGTACCTACATTTATAAAGTGGAGCTGGACTGTTCTGTACCTACATTTATAAAGTGGAGCTGGACTGTTCTGTACCCTACATTTATAAAGTGGACCTGGACTGTTCTGTACCCTACATTTATAAAGTGGACCTGGACTGTTCTGTACCCTACATTTATAAAGTGGAGCTGGACTGTTCTGTACCTACATTTATAAAGTGGAGCTGGACTGTTCTGTACTCAAGATTTATAAAGTGGACCTGGACTGTTCTGTACCCTACATTTATAAAGTGGACCTGGACTGTTCTTTACCCTACATTTATAAAGTGGAGCTGGACTGTTCTATATGGGACTGTTCTGTACATACATTTATAAAGTGGACCTGGACTCTTCTGTACCCTACATTTATAAAGTGGACCTGGACTGTTCTGTACTCCAGATTTATAAAGTGGAGCTGGACTGTTCTGTACCTACATTTATAAAGTGGAGCTGGACTGTTCTGTACCTACATTTATAAAGTGGACCTGGACTGTTCTGTACCCTACATTTATAAAGTGGACCTGGACTGTTCTGTACCTACATTTATAAAGTGGACCTGGACTGTTCTGTACTCTACATTTATAAAGTGGAGCTGGACTGTTCTGTACCCTACATTTATAAAGTGGAGCTGAACTGTTCTGTACCTACATTTATAAAGTGTAGCTGGACTGTTCTGTACTCTACATTTATAAAGTGGAGCTGGTCTTTTCTGTACTCTACATTTATATTGTGGAACTTGACTGTTCTGTACCTACATTTATAAAGTGGAGCTGGTCTTTTCTGTACTCTACATTTATATTGTGGAACTTGACTGTTCGGTACCTACATTTATAAAGTGGAGTTGGACTGTTCTGTACCTAGATTTATAAAGTGGAGCTGGACTGTTCTGTACCTACATTTATAAAGTGGAGCTGGACTGTTCTGTACCTACATTTATAAAGTGGAGCTGGACTGTTCTGTACCCTACATTTATAAAGTGGACCTGGACTGTTCTGTACCCTACATTTATAAAGTGGACCTGGACTGTTCTGTACCCTACATTTATAAAGTGGAGCTGGACTGTTCTGTACCTACATTTATAAAGTGGAGCTGGACTGTTCTGTACTCAAGATTTATAAAGTGGACCTGGACTGTTCTGTACCCTACATTTATAAAGTGGACCTGGACTGTTCTTTACCCTACATTTATAAAGTGGAGCTGGACTGTTCTATATGGGACTGTTCTGTACATACATTTATAAAGTGGACCTGGACTCTTCTGTACCCTACATTTATAAAGTGGACCTGGACTGTTCTGTACTCCAGATTTATAAAGTGGAGCTGGACTGTTCTGTACCTACATTTATAAAGTGGAGCTGGACTGTTCTGTACCTACATTTATAAAGTGGACCTGGACTGTTCTGTACCCTACATTTATAAAGTGGACCTGGACTGTTCTGT
>NC_092149.1:18353425-18357736 GCF_045791955.1 Oncorhynchus clarkii lewisi | reverse complement strand
TGTTCTAAGAACACGCATACAGACACACACACACACACAGTTCTAAGAACACACATACAGACACACACACACACACTGTTCTAAGAACACGCATACAGACACACACACACACTGTTCTAAGAACACGCATACAGACACACACACACACTGTTCTAAGAACACGCATACAAACACACACACACACACACTGTTATAATAACACGCATACAGACACACACACACACACACACACTGTTCTAAGAACACGCATACAGACACACACACACACACACACAGTGCTAAGAACACGCATACACACACACACACACTGTTCTAAGAACACGCATACAGACACACACACACACACTGTTCTAAGAACACGCATACAGACACACACACACACACACACTGTTCTAAGAACACGCATACAGACACACACACACACACACACACTGTTCTAAGAACACGCATACAGACACACACACACACGCTGTTCTAAGAACACACATACAGACACACACACACACTGTTCTAAGAACACGCATACAGACACACACACACACACACTGTTCTAAGAACACGCATACAGACACACACACTGTTCTAAGAACACGCATACAGACACACACACACACTGTTCTAAGAACACGCATACAGACACACACACACACACACACTGTTCTAAGAACACGCTTACAGACACACACACACACACTGTTCTAAGAACACGCATACAGACACACACACACACACACACACTGTTCTAAGAACACGCATATAGACACACACACACACACTGTTCTAAGAACACGCATACAGACACACACACATGCAGCCATTATGGACTGTCTTAATACAGCTACTATAAAACAGGCCATTGGACATAGAGGACCTCTATGAGGTTTGTGTCTCTCTGTCTCTCTGTCTCCCTGCCTCTCTGTCTCCCTGTCTCCCTGTCTCACTGTCTCTCTGCCTCTCTGTCTCTCTGTCTCCTTGTCTCTCTGTCTCCCTGTCACTCTGTCTCTCTGTCTCCCTGCCTCCCTGTCTCTCTGCCCCCCTATCTCTCTGTCTCCCTGTCTTCCTGTCTCCATGTCTCTCTGTCTCCCTGTATCTCTGTCTCCCTGCCTCCCTATCTCCCTGTCTCTCTGCCTCTCTGCCTCCCTGTCTCACTGTCTCTATGTCTCCCTGTCTCTCTGCCTCCCTGTCTCCCTGCCTCTCTGTCTCTCTGTCTCTGGGTTTCAACTGAGGAATTGTAGGGGAAGAAGGCCTTGCCACTAACATCCTAAACAGATCCAACTATATACCCTGTCTGAATGGACTGCTGGGCGGTCACACACACAGCCACTGTTCTCTGACCTGAAAGACAGTCATTGTCGCATCCACACCCCAAACCTTCACAAAATAACTAAAATGCTAAATATGCATCCACGGACTAACACACACACTTACACACACTGATAGAGAGTGGAAGCAGGCAGGCTGTGGGAGGAGAACAGGGGTTATATAAACCAGACACAGACGGACAGATAGACAGCTGACACTACTCTGGGATATACTGAACATATACTGAATGACAGAGGGGAAGAGGAGGAGGAAGAGGAAACAACCAGAAACTAAAGCACTGTCCCACAATATTGACCTGACTGAGGATAGAGAGAGAGGGGACGACAAGATAACAAAACAACCACAACGAGAGAGGGGGATGAGACGAGAAGAGAAAACACAATAGACTTTGTTTGGATCAGAGGGGCAATATCCTTTCCGAGCTACAACGACAGAGAGCACAGAGCAATTTCCTTGGTGTCAGGTTCTGGTGTGGTTGCTGTTAGAGACTTGGAGATTCCATGCTACTTCAGTGCCAGGGCACACGGTAGGTAGTGGTAGTATTGACAGTGCCAGGGCACACGGTAGGTAGTGGTAGTATTGACAGTGCCAGGGCACACGGTAGGTAGTGGTAGTATTGACAGTGCCAGGGCACACGGTAGGTAGTGGTAGTATTGACAGTGCCAGGGCACACGGTAGGTAGTGGTAGTATTGACAGTGTCAGGGCACACGGTGCGGTAGTGGTAGTATTGACAGTGCCAGGGCACACGGTAGGTAGTGGTAGTATTGACAGTGTCAGGGCACACGGTGCGGTAGTGGTAGTATTGACAGTGCCAGGGCACACGGTAGGTAGTGGTAGTATTGACAGTGCCAGGGCACACGGTAGGTAGTGGTAGTATTGACAGTGCCAGGGCACACGGTAGGTAGTGGTAGTATTGACAGTGCCAGGGCACACGGTAGGTAGTGGTAGTATTGACAGTGCCAGGGCACACGGTGGGTAGTGGTAGTATTGACAGTGCCAGGGCACACGGTAGGTAGTGGTAGTATTGACAGTGCCAGGGCACACGGTAGGTAGTGGTAGTATTGACAGTGCCAGGGCACACGGTAGGTAGTGGTAGTATTGACAGTGCCAGGGCACACGGTAGGTAGTGGTAGTATTGACAGTGCTAGGGCACACGGTGTGTAGTGGTAGTATTGACAGTGCCAGGGCACACGGTAGGTAGTGGTAGTATTGACAGTGCCAGGGCACACGGTAGGTAGTGGTAGTATTGACAGTGCCAGGGCACACGGTAGGTAGTGGTAGTATTGACAGTGCCAGGGCACACGGTAGGTAGTGGTAGTATTGACAGTGCCAGGGCACACGGTGTGTAGTGGTAGTATTGACAGTGCCAGGGCACACGGTAGGTAGTGGTAGTATTGACAGTGCCAGGGCACACGGTGGGTAGTGGTAGTATTGACAGTGCCAGGGCACACGGTAGGTAGTGGTAGTATTGACAGTGCCAGGGCACACGGTGTGTAGTGGTAGTATTGACAGTGCCAGGGAACACGGTGTGTAGTGGTAGTATTGACAGTGCCAGGGCACACGGTGGGTAGTGGTAGTATTGACTGGCTAATTGCAGACAGAAGGCAGAAGACTTTGTAGCAGTCTGGGGATGACACCGCTGTTCTGCTCAATCAGGGTGTGTGCTGCGAGGTGTGTGCTGCAGTCCGGTCACCCTCAGTAAGTTATACGCTCTCCGGGCCGGGCCCTCGCCGCTGCTGCATTAGGAGCCGCCAATCAGAACCAACAACCAACTCCACACGGACCGCAGCAGCTGAACTGAGCTCACTGACGGAGCGGGCAGTGAACACGAGACTCAACACAGGGACTGAACATAGTGACTGGAAGCAGCCGTGTGCAGCAGAGAGAGACATTGTGATCCTGTATAAACATACACGTTACATCTCTACAGTGGGACGGATAGAGAGAGAGATGTAGCCTATAGAGTAATGCTATACGTGTGATCCTGTAGGGTGTTTATATCACACAGGGAGACTGTAGTCATTTGTAAAGCAGTTACCATCACAGTTGGAGATGGTGATGTGTGATAGTGAACCGTGGGAGACAATTTAGCTGATGACGTGTTTGTGTTGTGAAAAGTATCATGTGTGGGGATTGAGCCCCGAGTTGAGAGATATGGGTACAGAAACAGTATAATGACTTGTTTCAGATGGTTTACTCCGATGTGTCTGTCTGGCTGATGTAGAGTAAAGATATTGGTTTGTTTGGTGTTGGGATTCTGGTCTGTGGTTTGCCATTTGAGTGGTTTGTATCATTGCTTTGCTCCATTGATTTGATGTTTAGTTATGTAGTCCTACACAGCAGAGCAGCTCTGTTGGCAGACAGTCATTTGGCTAGTTGTGTGCTGATAGTTCGTAGCAACGTTGTAAGACATTCTAGATCGACGCTGTGGTGATGTTAGATCGGTGGTGTTTTATCAAAAGACTGCAGCTCTGAAGAAACTTTCGTGTTGTGTACTGGTAAAACCCCAGCTTTGTTGTGTGTCACTGCAGCCCTAGCTGTGCTCTGCTGTGCTCTGCTGTGCTCTGCTGTGCTCTGCTCTGTTGTTCGGTGCCTGTGTCCTGTGTCACAGAGGAAGCATTGATCAGACAGCTACTGAGGCTCAATACACAATGAGGCCTGGCCCGAGATTTCTACTCCTCCCAACCCCCCTCTCCCTCTCCCTGCGTGCCCTGCTCCTACTCTGCCTTGCTCGTAAGTCACACACACTTGCATGTGCAATGCACATTTCACATTTCCTGTTGCTGTAAGATTTTCCTGCTGTAGCAAACTGGCTCAAATGTAAGATCCCTATATCTGTACACACACTGACTCCCCTCACTACATCAAGCTAGATTATCTTTCTTTCTTTCACCTCTCAGTGGGGTAGTTGTGGCCAACACGTGATAATGGGAAGATCGGGAGATTTAATAAATGTCATGAAAGTGGGGAAAGCTATAGAGTGAGGG